>NW_027457480.1:0-25509 GCF_027942865.1 Odontesthes bonariensis
TGTGCTTCTGCTTCCTGCTGAGTGTTACATGAACAATCACACATGTAGGAGCCTGTTTCCTTTGCTCACAGCACCAACGCTGGTTGGACATGAACAGCAGATGTTTGTGGAGGAGGTCTCCAAGGAGAACATCTGCAGGAACAACAGTGAGAAGTGTCTGTTGGTCCTCTGACCCTGGATCAGACACAGAGATGGGTCCAGGACATGTTAGCCTAGCTTAGCACAAAGATTTCTAGAACCATGTTCAGCGTACATCTGGAAATGCGTACATGTGGGTTAGACCTGCGTCCTGAGAGAGGATCTGGATGTTTGGCTGCCCTGAAACCTTCTGAGAGGAGTCAGCAGAAACAATGTGACCATCAGGAGAGACCATGATGTCAGAGACTGAAGAGAGTTCAGCTCAGTGTTTAAAGCTCATATTTGGCTTCAAAAAGGAGAGAAAAATCAAAGTGAAAATTCTTCCAAAGGTGAAGAGTTGAATTCAGAGACAGAAACTTCATCATCTCCATCATCTGACTGCAGAAAACATTTAGTTTGAACTTGTTTTTTATTGGGTTTTCAGCGCCGACGTTCAGTTTCTACACTTTTCTCTATCCAGCTGGAGATGATAATTACACACATTATATCCAAATTAAGATCAAAAGCAAACAAGAGACCAACAGAACAAATATCCACTCCCAATGAAATGCATGAAACATCCATCCATCCACCTTCTGCACCCGCTGAATCCGTCGGGGGGGCCGCGGGGGGGCCGGAGCCCCTCCCAGCGGGGCCAGAGGCGGGGTTCACCCTGGACAGGTCGCCATCCATCACAGGGCCACATTAAATATGTTAAATCAAATATACACATTCAGACATTCATATGTACAAGCCCACACAGAAATAAGTGCTGAGGAGAGCAGCACTGAAACATTGTGAGGCTCTGTGTGGATGATGGGAAACAGGTGGCAGAGCAGGAAGGCTAAGCAGTCTCATTGTGTTCATAAAGAGCCGACAGGACTCCAGCGGTTAGTAAAGATGGACTTTAGGAGCCTTCATAGATCTGTAATGTGCTCCATCTGATGGAGGCCCCAAACCTTCTGGATCCAGATGTTATATGAAGGGGGGGTTCAGCCATCTAATAGTTCTGCAGCTCAGTGCTGCTGTGAGTAATATATGTACAGATGTTTCTCTGGCCTCCCATTCAGCCCTTTAGGCATCACTCCTAATAGAGCCACAGCAGCATCCCGAGGTACAGAGCATCAGATACCTCTCCCCAGAGTGTCTTTACTTTGGGACATAAGCAGAATATATGGCTATGACTGGCAGCATGTGCTCCACCGTTCCTCCAGCATCAGCTGGAATGGGACCGGCTCATTCTAGATGCTATTTCTGGAGTCCTGAAACATGTGACAGTTATTTTCCTGCTTTCAGGGTGGAGCCTGCTGGAGAACGATGGCTGACACCAGGGCTGAGGAAGTGTGAGTGTGTTCTTCATCTGATTCATGACATCCAGCCATCGCCACACTGTCACATCACTCATTGATCAAAGTGAACAGATGATGGATCAATAACTGCAGCTGGACTGTGTTTGTTCTCTCCATCAGATTCCTGCCAACTCACAATCGACACAAACACAGTGAGCAGGAACCTGAAACTGTCTGACAGCAACAGGAAGGTGACACGTGTGGAGGAGGATCAGTCATATCCTGATCATCCAGACAGGTTTGATGACTGTCCTCAGCTGCTGTGTAGAAATGTTCTGACTGGTCGCTGTTACTGGGAGGTCGAGTGGAGAGGAGAGGTTTATATATCAGTGAGTTACAGAGGAATCAGCAGGAGAGGAGAAGGCAATGTAGGAGACTACAGAGACTGTGTGTTTGGAGGGAATGATCAGTCCTGGAGTATGACCTGCTCTGATGGAGGTAAATACTCTGTCAGGCACAATAACAGAGTAACATCCATCTCCTCCTCCTCCTCCTCCTCCTCCTCCTCCTCCTCTCTCTTTGACAAATTCATGGCCAAGTTATATGGCCCTCAGAGAGCAGCAGTGTATGTGGACCGTCCTGCTGGCACTCTGTCCTTCTACAGAGTCTCCTCTGACACACTGATCCACCTCCACACCTTCAGCACCACATTCACTGAAGAACCTCTGCTTCCTGGATTTGGGCTCTTGTACAGTTCACCTGGTTCCTGGTTGTCTCTGTGCTGAGTACACAGAGTGTCCTCCTGTCAGAGAATCCCTGCTGAACAGATAGTTCAGGCTGTTCATGTCTGTCTCTTTCACTCAGAAACACCTTTTCAGATTCATGGACTCAGTCAGTTTCTGTGTGAAACTCTTCTGAATGATTCCTTGGAAACTTCTTCCTCTTCCGGTCCTTTAAAGATGGAAGCTGCCATTCTTCCAGGAAGTTGTTTTTCTGTGTGTTTCCAGCCAAAGCTTCACACTGAGACCATTCAGTTGCTGTCAGCTGCAGTTAGTTTGCTGCACATGTGACAAACTGATACTTTTAATGCAGAATTTCTATGTAAAAAAAAAAGTTTAAAAATGAGATGAAATAATTTGCAGTTTGCTTGTCAACATGAAAGCATATTTCTGAAATGTGTGCTTGATACCCTGAACTATAAGTGGATGTCTGGGCTTTGCCATCAGTGCTGTAATTCAGGACTTTACCTTTAGAAGCCTCCTAAGATGATGTTTGTTGTGATTTATAAATATCATGTCAAAATAAAACTGAACTGAATTTGACTGAATTGTGCTTTTATTTGCACCGGAAATAGTTTTATCTCCACGCTGCAGCACGTCCGAATAAATAGAAGCCAAGTGTGTGAAAATAAAAGCTCCAATGAAGAATATTAGCAAAAAAAAGACTGAAAACAGCTTTGAGCTGTAGTTCCTGTGGGTGAGTGATGCCACGAGCTGAGCTTCTGTAGCATTTAAAGTACGGCACGTCCCATCATACGTGGCTGCTAAACAGGAGCAAACATAAAGAAACACAAAGTGATCCGTTTTCATACTTAAGGTTTCAGTTTCATCCCATCTTTGGTCTGTGAAATGTGCATTTCTGAGTTGTGTTTCAACACTGTAAGCAGGTGGCATAGCTTTGCTTGGATCTTAATCAGACTGATTGTAATTTGAGCGGCAGGTAAGTTTGGTCAAATAAAGCCAAATATCAGAGTCTTTGTTGGAGAAATATTTTCAGCCCCAACTCTGGCCGACATTGTTAGTAAAAGGAAAGAAAAAGCAGGTGAATGAAAACTTACTAAAGCAAGAGTTTTCCCTTCAAAAAGTCCATCTTTGGAGAATAAAATAACAGAGTTATTAACAGAGTTTCTCAGAGTTTGGGGCTGGTTAGGGGCTTTTGAATGGATTCTCCCATTGAATTCTGGGTCCCTGCGAGAGGCCAAAAGACAGCTGATACTATATTCTTCTCAGCACTGATGAGTTGTAATAATAATAATAAATGAAGTAAAGAAAGAAGAGAGGAAGAGACTGGGCCGGCACATTTCCCATCATGCCTGTGTGTGGCAGAGGAAAAGCCGAAGGAGGTGAAGCAGCCCGAGTTCTCCCACCTTGACCAACTGACAACTGAAACTGCTAACTGGTAAAAAAAAACATGTGACCACCCAAGTGCGCCCAGAGCTCCCTAAAACCCAAGTATGTGAGACGCCCACTCCCCAAACACAAAATTAATTTAATTCATTACAAACCAATTTATCCTAAACAACTCAAATTAAACAAAAATGCTAATTATCAACCAAAAACTAAGCAAATAATGTAAAATAAATCTAAATTCTATGGCTTAACTAGAAATAAAGAAATGGCTCCCACAACCAGAGTCCCACAAACGGACCACCGGCTGCGGGGTCCGGGGGGCTAAAATGAGGGGTTTCTCAGTGGAGTCTGGTGGCTGAGAGCGAAGGCGTCAGCTGCTGCTTTAAGCGGCTGCTCGACACCAACTACAGCAGAGGAAACATCCCAGATGTAGCGGACACTGGAGTTTCTGCAGGTGGCCTTTTAGGCGTGCTGAAGGGGTTTTTGGGGTTCACTCCTCAGCTGCTGGACTCCTGTCTGCTCCTCCAAAGCCTGAAACTTTCTGCTGCAGCTAACCCTTAAAACATGGAGCTAACTTTCCTGTCAGCTGGAACATTTCAGAGTTCTCCTCAGACTGGATTCAGTGGGCATAAAGGTGTCTTTAACAGAGAGCTCTCTGGATTCATCTCTGTGCTTCAGCCCATCAGGGGGCGGGGCCTGTTCCAAACCCTCCCATTGGTTATTGCTCGTGACGTCAGAGACGGACAGAGCTGCTACTGGCTCCTGCAGCCGGAGCAGCGGAAGTGTTTCTGGAGGAACGGCAGCAGAGCCGCTGGTAATGTTCACAGCTTCTGTTCTCCACCTCAGAGTTTATAAAACTCATACAGCACCATCAGAACACATGGTCACCACATGGACCTTTAGGAGTTCAGGCTTTCTGAACACACACATCAGTTCCATCCAGATGTTTTCCACATCTTTTCAGGGTTTCCTGCTGTGGCTTCATAACTCAGATGGAATCAGTCAGTGAGAAACACAGCCGGCTGTGAGAGAAAGTAAAGGTGTTCACCGAGGCTGAACCTGAGTGTTGCTCCCTTCAGTTGGAATCACCAACACAAGTCCTTCCTCTCATGCACGGGCATTTATCTGCACATCGCTGTGGTCAGTCTGTGAGAACTGGAGAAATGAAAACAAACAAATCATAAAGTGAACTTCACAGGATACAAAGCCTTTCCAAAGAGAATAAACATTAAAGAAACATCTCCAGCACAGACAGCTTCCATAATGCGCTCCATTTGCCTGCAACGTGCCGTGTTTGCATGCAGTGAAGCAGGTGATGTGAAAGCGTCGCTGCAGCATCTGAAACACGTGGGAACATCATGTGAACACTCTGCACACCTCACTGGCCGCGTTAACTCAAGGGCAGCGAGAAAGGAAACTTCCAGCGTTGGGTCTCATCCAAACCTCCGAAGCCTTATTCAGCAGCTGCATGACGTCATCTTCTGAGTAACAGGCAGCTGAGGAGCTCTGCTGCTGTGGGCTGATGGTCTGAATAAGGCCCCGCCCCTCTACAACACAGCAACACTCCTTCCACTGTTGGAACATCTCTCCGGGACGTGGTTTACAACTCAAACATATAAACCCAACAAGCAAATAGCACAGGTGTAACTTTTCTTTGTCCTCTGCTGCTTCTCCTGCTCTGGTAAAAGCCACCGGCCCCCGCCCAGCCCATCCTGGTGCTATACCAGTCCCTGTGCTTACAGGAGATGGGCCCACAGTTCTTCCTGTCTAACAAAGAAACAAAGAAACACAAAACTAACAATTACTAACCTACAAATAAACTCTGTCAATAACCCCCCAAAATATAAAGTAAACTAAGAATACATTTGAACCAAATTCAAAGTAATGAAGATCAGGAATAAACAGCTCCAACAGTATTTATGTTTCCAGGATTTGTTTTACCGACTCACAGCTCACAGCTCTCTCTCCCTCTCGGCTTTATTTTGAAGGAAGCGGGAGTTCCTACATTCTGTACATAATTATTTTATTCTAATGGTGCAGAGTTGAATGTTAGAATATTATTACTTTGCACTATAGTTCAGGTTATTTAAATGTTCTATTTGTGCACAGTTTCATACATTTTATTATAATTTTGCACTGTTTCACACTGAATGTTAGTTTATTGGCTGTTTGGGTTATTAGAATTTATTTAGAGAGAAAGAAAGAAAAATAAATGTTTGGCCTTGGAGACTTCTGGACTTTTAGCCTTTTTCACAATGATTTGGGACGTGCTTTGGAGAGTATCCCATCACTACATTGAAATGTGGGAAATCTTTATGAAATTAAGTTTTATGATGGAAAAGAGCAGTCATATTAATACTTTAACAACACTGTCATAGATAGATAGATCAGTTTCAAACTAAACTTCTCCTAAAGATTGTTGTACTGTGTCAGTTTGAATGTTTTGCTGACAGCATTGTTGTCCCGTTGTGTCTGAAATGGAGGGAAATCTGTTCCAAAGTCATTTTGTTCATATGATGAAGGCAGCCAGCTGCAGTCTGCAGATTCAGTCTTTATGCTGTGAGCAGGGCGTTTCTGCCCTCTAGTGGCCACAGGTGGTATCTACAGAAAAGGTAAAGCTGGAGATGTTACAACTGACTGACACTTCCGGTGAGACCTTTCACAATAAAACGCTGTTAACGCTGTGCTGCACCTCACAGACGTAATATAAAGCTGTTTGATCTGTTAACAGCTGAAACTTGTTTTACTCGGGAGTGACTGAATGTAAATAAGTTGGTGGCCTCTTTGTGTGAAAGGCGCAGGTTTTATCTTCAAGTGTAAACTAAGCTACAGTTAACGCTAGCTAGTTAGGAGCAGTTAGCTAGCATCTGTGTTAGCTCCGGTTATATTTGGTTTAAAGGTTAAGCAGAGAATGAGTGAATGTGGTGCTAAAACGTGGCTACATGTGACAGTAAATTGAAACGGAGCAGACTTTATAGTTCTCGCTGTACCATGGTGCTGGTGATCTGACTTCCGGTTAAATCATGAAGCTTTGCTTGATGTAGCTGTGCGGTTTAACCGCTAGAGGGCAGTAATAACGGCCGTTTCATTTCCCAGCGCTTCTTCATGGCAGATATGAATGAATAAACACACACAATAAGGTCTGTGGAACACACACATGATGCATGATGAACTTCTCCACTGTAACATGTGTTTAGGTAGAATTAAGACTCTTCTGAGGCTCCAACAACTTTCTGCTTTCAGCCTTTCTGCTGCTCAGGATGCAGAAGCTGCAAACTCTCCTGAAAAACCAGCTGACTGTCACAGGAAGACACGATGAGACAGAGACTCCTCCCACTAAGGAAGAGACTCCTCCTCCTAACAGACTCCTCCCCCTGAGGCAGAGACTCCTCCCACTGACTCCCCCCTAACAGACTCCTCCCCCCAACAGACTCCTCCCCCTAAAAGACTCCTCCCCCTAACAGACTCCTCCCCTTAAGAGACTCCTCCCACTGAGGCAGAGACTCCTCCCCCTAAAAGACTCCTCCCCCTAACAGACTCCTCCCCTTAAGAGACTCCTCCCACTGAGGCAGAGACTCCTCCCCCTAAAAGACTCCTCCCCCTAACAGACTCCTCCCCCTAACAGACTCCTCCCCCTAAAAGACTCCTCCCCCTAACAGACTCCTCCCCTTAAGAGACTCCTCCCCCTAACAGACTCCTCCCCCTAAGAGACTCCTCCCCCTAACAGACTCCTCCCCCTAAAAGACTCCTCCCCCTAACAGACTCCTCCCCCTAAGAGACTCCTCCCCCTAACAGACTCCTCCTCCTAACAGACTCCTCCCCCTAACAGACTCCTCCTCCTAACAGACTCCTCCCCCTAACAGACTCCTCCCCCTAAGAGACTCCTCCCCCTAACAGACTCCTCCTCCTAACAGACTCCTCCCCCTAAAAGACTCCTCCTCCTAACAGACTCCTCCCCCTAACAGACTCCTCCCCCTAACAGACTCCTCCTCCTAACAGACTCCTCCCTCTAACTGACTCCACCCCTTAAGAGACTCCTCCCACTGAGACAGAGACTCCTCCCACTGAGGCAGAGACTCTTCCCCCTAACAGACTCCTCCCACTGAGAGACTCCTCCCCCTAAAAGACTCCTCCCACTGAGGCAGAGACTCCCCCCCCAGAGACTCCTCCCCCTAACAAACTCCTCCCCCTAACAGACTCCTCCCCCTAAAAGACTCCTCCTCCTAACAGACTCCTCCTCCTAACAGACTCCTCCCCCTAAAAGACTCCTCCCCCTGAGACAGAGACTCCTCCCCCTGAGAGACTCCTCCCACTGAGAGACTCCTCCCCTTAAAAGACTCCTCCTACTGAGGCAGAGACTCCTCCCCCTAAAAGACTCCTCCTCCTAACAGACTCCTCCTCCTAACAGACTCCTCCCCCTAAAAGACTCCTCCCCTTAAGAGACTCCTCCCACTGAGGCAGAGACTCCTCCCCCTAACAGACTCCTCCCCCTAAAAGACTCCTCCCCCTAACTGACTCCACCCCTTAAGAGACTCCTCCCACTGAGACAGAGACTCCTCCCACAGAGGCAGAGACTCCTCCCCCTAACAGACTCCTCCCACTGAGAGACTCCTCCCCCTAAAAGACTCCTCCCACTGAGGCAGAGACTCCTCCCCCTAACAGACTCCTCCCACTGAGGCAGAGACTCCTCCCCCTAACAGACTCCTCCCCCTGAGAGACTCCTCCCCCTAACAGACTCCTCCCACTGAGGCAGACACTCCTCCCCCAAGAGACTCCTCCCCCAAGAGACTCCTCCCCCTGAGACAGAGACTCCTCCTCCTAACAGACTCCTCACCCTAACAGACTCCTCCCACTGAGGCAGAGACTCCTCCCCCTAACAGACTCCACCCACTGAGGCAGAGACTCCTCCCCCTGAGAGACTCCTCCCCCTAACAGACTCCTCCCACTGAGGCAGAGACTCCTCCCCCTAACAGACTCCACCCACTGAGGCAGAGACTCCTCCCACTGAGAAACTCCTCCCCCTAATAGACTCCTCCCCCTAAGAGACTCCTCCCACTGAGAGACTCCTCCCACTGAGAGACTCCTCCCCCTAATAGACTCCTCCCCCTGAGAGACTCCTCCCCCTAAGACAGAGACTCCTCCCCCTAAAAGACTCCTCCCACTGAGGCAGAGACTCCTCCCCCTAACAGACTCCTCCCACTGAGGCAGAGACTCCTCCCCCTAAAAGACTCCTCCCCCTGAGAGACTCCTCCCCCTAACAGACTCCTCCCACTGAGGCAGAGACTCCTCCCCCTAACAGACTCCACCCACTGAGGCAGAGACTCCTCCCACTGAGAAACTCCTCCCCCTAATAGACTCCTCCCCCTAAGAGACTCCTCCCACTGAGAGACTCCTCCCACTGAGAGACTCCTCCCCCTAATAGACTCCTCCCCCTGAGAGACTCCTCCCCCTAAGACAGAGACTCCTCCCCCTAAAAGACTCCTCCCACTGAGGCAGAGACTCCTCCCCCTAACAGACTCCTCCCACTGAGGCAGAGACTCCTCCCCCTAAAAGACTCCTCCCCCTGAGAGACTCCTCCCCCTAACAGACTCCTCCCACTGAGGCAGAGACTCCTCCCCCTAACAGACTCCACCCACTGAGGCAGAGACTCCTCCCACTGAGAGACTCCTCCCCCTAATAGACTCCTCCCCCTAAGAGACTCCTCCCACTGAGAGACTCCTCCCCCTAATAGACTCCTCCCCCTAACAGACTCCTCCCCCTGAGAGACTCCTCCCCCTAACAGACTCCTCCCCCTAACAGACTCCTTCCCAGAGACTCCTCCCCCTAACAGACTCCTCCCCCTAACAGACTCCTCCCCCTAACAGACTCCACCCCCTAACAGACTCCTCCCCCTAACAGACTCCTCCCCCTAAGAGACTCCTCCCCCTAACAGACTCCTCCCCTAATGAAAGAGACCCCTCCCCCTGAGAGACTCCTCCCCCTGAGGCAGAGACTCCTCCCCCTAAGAGACTCCTCCCCCTAACAGACTCCTCCCCCTGAGAGACTCCTCCCCCTGAGACAGAGACTCCTCCCCCTGAGAGACTCCTCCCCCTGAGACAGAGACCCCTCCCCCTGAGAGACTCCTCCCCCTGAGACAGAGACTCCTCCCCCTGAGAGACTCCTCCCACTGAGAGACTCCTCCCCTTAAAAGACTCCTCCCACTGAGGCAGAGACTCCTCCCCCTAACAGACTCCTCCCACTGAGGCAGAGACTCCTCCCACTGAGGCAGAGACTCCTCCCCCTAACAGACTCCTCCCACTGAGAGACTCCTCCCACTGAGGCAGAGACTCCTCCCACTGAGGCAGAGACTCCTCCCCCTAACAGACTCCTCCCCCTAACAGACTCCTCCCCCTAACAGACTCCTCCCACTGAGGCAGAGACTCCTCCCCCTAATAGACTCCTCCCCCTAAAAGACTCCACCCACTGAGGCAGAGACTCCTCCCACTAAGAGACTCCTCCCCCTAACAGACTCCTCCCCCTGAGGCAGACACTCCTCCCCCTAAGAGACCCCTCCCCCTAACAGACTCCTCCCCCTGAGACAGAGACTCCTCCCCCTGAGAGACTCCTCCCCCAAGAGACTCTTCCCCCTGAGAGACTCCTCCCCCTAAGACAGAGACTCCTCCCCCTAAGACAGAGACTCCTCCCCCTGAGAGACTCCTCCCCCAAGAGACTCCTCCCCCTAACAGACTCCTCCCCCAAGAGACTCCTCCCACTAAGGAAGACACTCCTCCCCCTAACAGACTCCTCCCCTTAAGAGACTCCTCCCCCTAAGACAGAGACTCCTCCCCCTGAGAGACTCCTCTCCCAAGAGACTCCTCCCCCTAACAGACTCCTCCCCCAAGAGACTCCTCCCACTAAGGAAGAGACTCCTCCTCCTAACAGACTCCTCCCCCTGAGGCAGAGACTCCTCCCACTGAGGAAGAGACTCCTCCCCCTAACAGACTCCTCCCCCTAACAGACTCCTCCCCTTAAGAGACTCCTCCCCCTAAGAGACTCCTCCCCCTAACAGACTCCTCCCCTTAAGAGACTCCTCCCACTGAGGCAGAGACTCCTCCCCCTGAGAGACTCCTCCCCCAAGAGACTCCTCCTCCTAACAGACTCCTCCCCCTGAGGCAGAGACTCCTCCCCCTAAGACACTCCTCCCCCTAACAGACTCCTCCCCCTAAAAGACTCCTCCCCCTAACAGACTCCTCCTCCTAACAGACTCCTCCTCCTAACAGACTCCTCCCCCTAAAAGACTCCTCCCCCTAACAGATTCCTCCTCCTAACAGACTCCTCCCCCTAACAGACTCCTCCCCCTAACAGACTCCTCCTCCTAACAGACTCCTCCCCCTAAAAGACTCCTCCCCCTAACAGACTCCTCCTCCTAACAGACTCCTCCCCCTTAGAGACTCCTCCCCCTAACAGACTCCTCCTCCTAACAGACTCCTCCCCCTGAGGCAGAGACTCCTCCCACTGAGGAAGAGACTCCTCCCACTGAGAGACTCCTCCCCCTAACAGACTCCTCCCCCTAACAGACACCTCCTCCTAACAGACTCCTCCCCCTAAAAGACTCCTCCCCCTAACAGACTCCTCCTCCTAACAGACTCCTCCCCCTAACAGACTCCTCCCCTTAAGAGACTCCTCCCCCTGAGACAGAGACTCCTCCCACTGAGGCAGAGACTCCTCCCCCTAACAGACTCCTCCCCCTAACTGACTCCACCCCTTAAGAGACTCCTCCCACTAAGACAGAGACTCCTCCCACTGAGGCAGAGACTCCTCCCACTGAGAGACTCCTCCCCTAAAAGACTCCTCCCACTGAGGCAGACACTCCTCCCCCAAGAGACTCCTCCCCCAAGAGACTCCTCCCCCAAGAGACTCCTCCCCCTAAAAGACTCCTCCCACTGAGGAAGAGACTCCTCCTCCTAACAGACTCCTCCCCCTAAGAGACTCCTCCCCCTAACAGACTCCTCCCACTGAGGAAGAGACTCCTCCTCCTAACAGACTCCTCCCCCTAAGAGACTCCTCCCACTAAGGAAGAGACTCCTCCCCCTAACAGACTCCTCCCACTAAGGAAGAGACTCCTCCTCCTAAAAGACTCCTCCCCCTGAGGCAGAGACTCCTCCCACTAAGGAAGAGACTCCTCCCCCTGTGGCAGAGACTCCTCCCACTGAGGAAGAGACTCCTCCCCCTAAGACAGAGACTCCTCCTCCTAACAGACTCCTCCCCCTAAGACAGAGACTCCTCCCACTAACAGACTCCTCCCCCTAACAGGCTCCACCCCCTAACAGGCTCCTCCCCCTAAGACAGAGACTCCTCCCCTTAAGAGACTCCTCCCCTTAAGAGACTCCTCCCCCTAAGACAGAGACTCCTCCCCCTAACAGACTCCTCCCCCTAAAAGACTCCTCCCCCTAACAGACTCCTCCCCCTAAGGCAGAGACTCCTCCCCCTGAGAGACTCCTCCCCCTGAGAGACTCCTCCCCTAAAAGACTCCTCCCCTTAAGAGACTCCTCCCCCTAAGACAGAGACTCCTCCCCCTAACAGGCTCCACCCCCTAACAGGCTCCTCCCCCTAAGACAGAGACTCCTCCCCTTAAGAGACTCCTCCCCTTAAGAGACTCCTCCCCCTAAGACAGAGACTCCTCCCCCTAACAGACTCCTCCCCCTAAAAGACTCCTCCCCCTAACAGACTCCTCCCCCTAAGGCAGAGACTCCTCCCCCTGAGAGACTCCTCCCCCTGAGAGACTCCTCCCCTAAAAGACTCCTCCCCTAAAAGACTCCTCCCCCAAGAGACTCCTCCCCCTAAGGCAGAGACTCCTCCCCCAAGAGACTCCTCCCCCTGAGGCAGAGACTCCTCCCCCTAAGAGACTCCTCCCCCTAACAGACTCCTCCCCCTAAGAGACTCCTCCCCCTGAGGCAGAGACTCCTCCCCCTAAGAGACTCCTCCCCCTGAGAGACTCCTCCCCCTAAGAGACTCCTCCCCCTGAGGAAGAGACTCCTCCCCCTGAGGCAGAGACTCCTCCTCCTAACAGACTCCTCCCCCTGAGAGACTCCTCCCCCTAAGAGACTCCTCCCCCTAAGGCAGAGACTCCTCCCCCTGAGAGACTCCTCCCCCTAAGAGACTCCTCCCCCTGAGAGACTCCTCCCCCTAAGACAGAGACTCCTCCCCCTAACAGACTCCTCCCCCTGAGAGACTCCTCCCACTGAGAGACTCCTTCCCCTAAGAGACTCCTCCCCCTGAGGAAGAGACTCCTCCCCCTGAGGCAGAGACTCCTCCTCCTAACAGACTCCTCCCCCTGAGAGACTCCTCCCCCTAAAAGACTCCTCCCCCTAACAGACTCCTCCCCCAGAGACTCCTCCCCCTAACAGACCCCTCCCCCTAAGAGACTCCTCCCCCTGAGAGACTCCTCCCCCTAACAGACTCCTTCCCCTAAGAGACTCCTCCCCCAGAGACTCCTCCCCCTAACAGACTCCTCCCCCTAACAGACTCCTCCCCCTGAGAGACTCCTCCCCCTGAGGCAGAGACTCCTCCTCCTAACAGACTCCTCCCCCTAAGAGACTCCTCCCCCTAAGACAGAGACTCCTCCTCCTAAAAGACTCCTCCCCCTAACAGACTCCTCCCCCAGAGACTCCTCCCCCTAACAGACTCCTCCCCCTAACAGACTCCACCCCCTGAGACAGAGACTCCTCCCCTAATGACAGAGACTCCTCCTCCTAACAGACTCCTCCCCCTAAGACAGAGACTCCTCCTCCTAAAAGACTCCTCCCCCTAACAGACTCCTCCCCCAGAGACTCCTCCCCCTAACAGACCCCTCCCCCTAAGAGACTCCTCCCCCTGAGAGACTCCTCCCCCTAACAGACTCCTTCCCCTAAGAGACTCCTCCCCCAGAGACTCCTCCCCCTAACAGACTCCTCCCCCTAACAGACTCCTCCCCCTGAGAGACTCCTCCCCCTGAGGCAGAGACTCCTCCCACTGAGGAAGAGACTCCTCCCCCAAGAGACTCCTCCCCCTAACAGACTCCACCCCCTGAGACAGAGACTCCTCCCCTAATGACAGAGACTCCTCCTCCTAACAGACTCCTCCCCCTAAGAGACTCCTCCCCCTAAGACAGAGACTCCTCCTCCTAACAGACTCCTCCCCCTAAGACAGAGACTCCTCCCCCTGAGAGACTCCTCCCACTGAGAGACTCCTCCCACTGAGATACTCCTCCCCCTAAGGCAGAGACTCCTTCCCCCGAGAGACTCCTCCCCCTAAGAGACTCCTCCCCCTAAAACAGAGACTCCTCCCACTGAGACAGAGACTCCTCCTCCTAACAGACTCCTCCCCCTAAGAGACTCCTCCCCCTGAGGCAGAGACTCCTCCCACTGAGAGACTCCTCCCTCTAACAGACTCCTCCTCCTAACAGACTCCTCCTCCTAACAGACTCCTCCCCCTAAGACAGAGACTCCTCCCCCTAAGAGACTCCACCCCCTAACAGACTCCTCCCCCTGAGGCAGAGACTCCTCCCACTGAGAGACTGCTCCCCCTTAGGCAGAGACTCCTCCCAGACTCCTGGGAGTGCTAGTGCACGTGCGTGTGTACGTGTGGGCTCAAACATTGAGCTGTCGGAACAAAGGGTGAATTTAATCTGGAACAAAGACATTTCGGGCTGTAGGATCAATGGGAAATTTTCGGAATATTGACGGGTCGGACCAAAGGGGCGTCGGAGAAATGACATGTTACCAAAAACGGACAGGACTTGGGCTCCAGGAAAAGCCAAAAACCTGTTTTCACCAGTACAATTAGTCAATAACTCCTGGAACTTTGGATTACGGACAACTTTGGAACTTGGACCACGGAGAAACTTTCCCACTGCGCGCTGGAGGACAGCAGGCACTGTCGCCGTTACACGCGGAAAATTGTTAGACAAAGGAAGAAAGGAACCAGTCGTTTGAGGGTATGTACGGCAAAATGCCAGAAGATTAGGAACTTTTTCGTTGGAGAAAAATATTTGGATTATTTAGAAGCAAGTTTGGTTCGTGTTTTTTTTTTTTTTTTTTTTGTGATTTAATTAACGACCAAACAATTGGAAGCACCAAAAGCAGTTTATTTTTGGAAGGAAACCCGACATTTAAGTTTGAAAGGAAAGGAAAAAACACACACAAATCATTTTTTAACCAAAAATCTGTATTTCGTCTTAACTCCGGAAAAGAACGCTATTCCTGGGTTTCTTTCTCAAACAAGCCGACCCCGGGTTAGGACGATTTCAGACCAGAGCGTGGCAGCGAGACAACGGCAGTTATCAGGCGCTGTGTTCTACTTGGCTTTTCACACCGGACAGTCTGCGGCCGCGGTAGTTCCGCTCCAGCCCTGTCTGCATTCCCCATCCATTTCAACGGGACACCGCCGCCGGCCGCCGCCGGCCGCTGCCGTCCAAATTCCGCTCGAGTTCTATTTTCCAAAAGCGGCGCGGGACGGAGGCGTCTCCCGCGCCGCTACTGCCCGACTACCGCTGCGTCTGTGTGCAAGGACAGATCTGTTTCCATGTATTTTCACCTCCGCCGGTGAAAATCGCTTCCGTTCCGCCACGCTTTGCCGCACTGCTTTGAAACGGCCCTAAGGGTTAAGGAGAACCGAGCTCCAGGCCAACCATCCACACCTGTGTACCCACACTTAAGCACCCCTCCCCGGCCTAAGAATCCAGTCCGCACCGCCTGGAGCTCCACGCCCCTGGTACTGTAAAAAGAAGAAAAAAAGATTATAAAGAACCGAGCTCCAGGCCCTCCATCCACACCTGTGTACCCACACTTAAGCACCCCTCCCCGGCCTAAGAATCCAGTCCGCACCCCCTGGAGCTCCACGCCCCTGGTATTGTAAAAAGAAGAAAAAAAGATTATAAAGAACCGAGCTCCAGGCCCTCCATCCACACCTGTGTACCCACACTTAAGCACCCCTCCCCGGCCTAAGAATCCAGTCCGCACCCCCTGGAGCTCCACGCCCGTGGTATTGTAAAAAGAAGAAAAAAAGATTATAAAGAACCGAGCACCAGGCCCTCCATCCACACCTGTGTACCCACACTTAAGCACCCCTCCCCGGCCTAAGAATCCAGTCCGCACCGCCTGGAGCTCCACGCCCCTGGTACTGTAAAAAGAAGAAAAAAAGATTATAAAGAACCGAGCTCCAGGCCCTCCATCCACACCTGTGTACCCACACTTAAGCACCCCTCCCCGGCCTAAGAATCCAGTCCGCACCCCCTGGAGCTCCACGCCCGTGGTATTGTAAAAAGAAGAAAAAAAGATTATAAAGAACCGAGCACCAGGCCCTCCATCCACACCTGTGTACCCACACTTAAGCACCC
The DNA here is from genome assembly GCF_027942865.1 of Odontesthes bonariensis. NCBI lineage: Eukaryota > Metazoa > Chordata > Actinopteri > Atheriniformes > Atherinopsidae > Odontesthes > Odontesthes bonariensis. The sequence continues at coordinate 15,891 of NW_027457480.1, forward strand.
CTCCCCGGCCTAACGATCCAGTCCGCACCCCCTGGAGCTCCACGCCCCTGGTACTATAAAAAAAAAAAAGAACCGGGCTCCAGGCCCTCCATCCACACCTGTGTAGCCACACTTAAGCACCCCTCCCCGGCCTAACGATCCAGTCCGCACCCCCTGGAGCTCCACGCCCCTGGTACTATAAAACACTTTTTTTTTTAGTCACCAGGCTGCCTGGTCCAGGCACACTCACCCGAACTCAAGCAGCCCTTCCCGGGCATGGAGCTCTGGTCCTTCCCGACCAGAGCTCCATGTAATTTATTTTTTTATTTTTTTTAAGAGTCACCAGGCTCCAGGGCCTCTGCAAGTGATTTAGCAGCAGGTTCTCCACAAACATGCGGTGCGCGATAGGGGAGGGGCGACCGTCCTCCGGCCGCACCCCAGCCCCGTCACGAACGGCTCTCCGCACCGGCCGAAGCCGGCTACCCGAGACCGGCCGAAGATCCGCGGCGCTGCGGTATCGTTACGTCTAGGCTGTTTTGAAGTTTATTGGACATTGAAATGTCTGAAAGAAAGAAAGAAAAGTGTTATTTTTGTGACTTTTTGGAACTTTATTTTGAGCAAAGTCTGACCCGTGGTGTCTCTCAGCATGCTGACGTCACTGCTGATGTGTGACAGCCGGCTAACGAGGCGTTGCCCCGGGAACAGGAGCGCGTGCGGCTCGCCTGTGTCTCTGACAGGTGCGCGCTCACTTTGGCTGCTTAAAATTGCACTATGACTTAGGCTGCGCTCCACTGTCTCCAACAAACGCTCGCTGTTCAGAAAGTAGAGGCGACCTCTGGGCTCAGAGGCAATTTGTAAGAAAAATGTGCGGCAGAGCTCAATGAGCGTGACTTTGTGTGAAAGAGGACACGTTTTCCTACATTTTAAGGGATCATTTCTTTCTGGCAGTTAAACTGTATGAAAGTTATAGTTTGAATAGTTGTTTGAAAAGCTAAACAAGTTGAAATTTATCAGCACGCGATTTGGCATCAGACTGAAGTGGGCGATGAGCTGTGGGTGAAGGTGGGACCCGCACACTGAAAGTGTAGCTACGGCTCACGCATAGATTAATGCTGCGCCAGTGAATGTTTGATCCTTGGCGGCGCTTGTGTGTGAGGGACAAGCACGCGGAAGGAAAAAACAAACCGAGCATAAGGAGAGAGCCCAGCCATGTGAGCGGTGAGATGCAAAGCACAGAGGAAATTCTAAAGAAAAAAAGAATCGAGGATAAAGTGTGCGAGAGGGAGTGCTGCATGGTGTATATCGCTGACATTGACGGGGCTGGATAATGGTAGCTTACTGTGGAAACTCCGGTGAGTGATATCAATGATATGTGAAGCTAATGGCTAGCAAGATCGTTTGCTAGCGTATTTAAAAAATAAAGTATTAAAAAAAAAAGAAAAAGTTTTTGCTCTATTTTTGTATCTTTTAAAGCAAAGAGAGGAAAAAAAGGAAAAAAATATCGTTTGCTAGCGTATTTAAAAAACAAAGTATTTTAAAAAAAAAACATGTTTTTGCACTATTTTGTATCTTTTAAAGCAAAGAGAGGAAAAAAAGAAAAAGTTCGTTTGCTAGCAAGAATGTTTGCTAGCAAGAATGTTTGCTAGCAAGAACGTTTGCTAGCAAGAATGTTTGCTAGCAAGAATGTTTGCTAGCAAGAATGTTTGCTAGCAAGATCGTCGGCAAGCGTTTAATTCATGATGTTATTTAGTAAAATGTATGCATTATTTCATATTGAAATTGTTGTTAAAATTGATTACATGTTAAAAGATGTTACTGTGTTACCTAGAGAATGCTCTAATTTTACAAGTGGAGATTTGAGAAAATTCCTGCCTAAAGACTGTTAAAAATAATTTCTTTGGGAGATTGTCTCCATTTACAAGTTTAGAAAAAAATGTAAACTTGATGAGGAGACTGGCCAAAATGTAAAGTCATTTTTTAAATGTAAAAAAAATAAATAATTATTTTTACATTTAAAAAAAAAAAAAAAAAAAAAAAAGAGTAATGTGAGATAAAATATTCATCGGCGTTAAATAATTGACAAGTTAACGCGATAGTAACGAGTTAACTCGCCCAGCCCTATTTTTTTAATATATTTGAACAAACACTGATTATTACACGTTGATGCAAACTTCTGTGACCACATTTATCAGTTTGTTCATACGTTTTTCCGGTTCTGGTCCCATCCAGTTGTGGCAGTTTTTACTGGAGCTTCTTCTGGACTCCACCTGCAACACGTTCCTCTCCTGGACCGGAGACGGCCGGGAGTTCAAGATGTCCGACCCCACAGAGGTAAGGACGGGTTTTACACGGGTGCAAAGTTACCTCATACCTTCAGATTCCCACCTGATGACCCACAGTGTCTGACAGAGGAGGCAGAGCTGGGAACATGTTCTCTGTGCTGCACTCAGCCCTGTGCTTCTGCTTCCTGCTGAGTGTTACATGAACAATCACACATGTAGGAGCCTGTTTCCTTTGCTCACAGCACCAACGCTGGTTGGACATGAACAGCAGATGTTTGTGGAGGAGGTCTCCAAGGAGAACATCTGCAGGAACAACAGTGAGAAGTGTCTGTTGGTCCTCTGACCCTGGATCAGACACAGAGATGGGTCCAGGACATGTTAGCCTAGCTTAGCACAAAGATTTCTAGAACCATGTTCAGCGTACATCTGGAAATGCGTACATGTGGGTTAGACCTGCGTCCTGAGAGAGGATCTGGATGTTTGGCTGCCCTGAAACCTTCTGAGAGGAGTCAGCAGAAACAATGTGACCATCAGGAGAGACCATGATGTCAGAGACTGAAGAGAGTTCAGCTCAGTGTTTAAAGCTCATATTTGGCTTCAAAAAGGAGAGAAAAATCAAAGTGAAAATTCTTCCAAAGGTGAAGAGTTGAATTCAGAGACAGAAACTTCATCATCTCCATCATCTGACTGCAGAAAACATTTAGTTTGAACTTGTTTTTTATTGGGTTTTCAGCGCCGACGTTCAGTTTCTACACTTTTCTCTATCCAGCTGGAGATGATAATTACACACATTATATCCAAATTAAGATCAAAAGCAAACAAGAGACCAACAGAACAAATATCCACTCCCAATGAAATGCATGAAACATCCATCCATCCACCTTCTGCACCCGCTGAATCCGTCGGGGGGGCCGCGGGGGGGCCGGAGCCCCTCCCAGCGGGGCCAGAGGCGGGGTTCACCCTGGACAGGTCGCCATCCATCACAGGGCCACATTAAATATGTTAAATCAAATATACACATTCAGACATTCATATGTACAAGCCCACACAGAAATAAGTGCTGAGGAGAGCAGCACTGAAACATTGTGAGGCTCTGTGTGGATGATGGGAAACAGGTGGCAGAGCAGGAAGGCTAAGCAGTCTCATTGTGTTCATAAAGAGCCGACAGGACTCCAGCGGTTAGTAAAGATGGACTTTAGGAGCCTTCATAGATCTGTAATGTGCTCCATCTGATGGAGGCCCCAAACCTTCTGGATCCAGATGTTATATGAAGGGGGGGTTCAGCCATCTAATAGTTCTGCAGCTCAGTGCTGCTGTGAGTAATATATGTACAGATGTTTCTCTGGCCTCCCATTCAGCCCTTTAGGCATCACTCCTAATAGAGCCACAGCAGCATCCCGAGGTACAGAGCATCAGATACCTCTCCCCAGAGTGTCTTTACTTTGGGACATAAGCAGAATATATGGCTATGACTGGCAGCATGTGCTCCACCGTTCCTCCAGCATCAGCTGGAATGGGACCGGCTCATTCTAGATGCTATTTCTGGAGTCCTGAAACATGTGACAGTTATTTTCCTGCTTTCAGGGTGGAGCCTGCTGGAGAACGATGGCTGACACCAGGGCTGAGGAAGTGTGAGTGTGTTCTTCATCTGATTCATGACATCCAGCCATCGCCACACTGTCACATCACTCATTGATCAAAGTGAACAGATGATGGATCAATAACTGCAGCTGGACTGTGTTTGTTCTCTCCATCAGATTCCTGCCAACTCACAATCGACACAAACACAGTGAGCAGGAACCTGAAACTGTCTGACAGCAACAGGAAGGTGACACGTGTGGAGGAGGATCAGTCATATCCTGATCATCCAGACAGGTTTGATGACTGTCCTCAGCTGCTGTGTAGAAATGTTCTGACTGGTCGCTGTTACTGGGAGGTCGAGTGGAGAGGAGAGGTTTATATATCAGTGAGTTACAGAGGAATCAGCAGGAGAGGAGAAGGCAATGTAGGAGACTACAGAGACTGTGTGTTTGGAGGGAATGATCAGTCCTGGAGTATGACCTGCTCTGATGGAGGTAAATACTCTGTCAGGCACAATAACAGAGTAACATCCATCTCCTCCTCCTCCTCCTCCTCCTCCTCCTCCTCCTCTCTCTTTGACAAATTCATGGCCAAGTTATATGGCCCTCAGAGAGCAGCAGTGTATGTGGACCGTCCTGCTGGCACTCTGTCCTTCTACAGAGTCTCCTCTGACACACTGATCCACCTCCACACCTTCAGCACCACATTCACTGAAGAACCTCTGCTTCCTGGATTTGGGCTCTTGTACAGTTCACCTGGTTCCTGGTTGTCTCTGTGCTGAGTACACAGAGTGTCCTCCTGTCAGAGAATCCCTGCTGAACAGATAGTTCAGGCTGTTCATGTCTGTCTCTTTCACTCAGAAACACCTTTTCAGATTCATGGACTCAGTCAGTTTCTGTGTGAAACTCTTCTGAATGATTCCTTGGAAACTTCTTCCTCTTCCGGTCCTTTAAAGATGGAAGCTGCCATTCTTCCAGGAAGTTGTTTTTCTGTGTGTTTCCAGCCAAAGCTTCACACTGAGACCATTCAGTTGCTGTCAGCTGCAGTTAGTTTGCTGCACATGTGACAAACTGATACTTTTAATGCAGAATTTCTATGTAAAAAAAAAAGTTTAAAAATGAGATGAAATAATTTGCAGTTTGCTTGTCAACATGAAAGCATATTTCTGAAATGTGTGCTTGATACCCTGAACTATAAGTGGATGTCTGGGCTTTGCCATCAGTGCTGTAATTCAGGACTTTACCTTTAGAAGCCTCCTAAGATGATGTTTGTTGTGATTTATAAATATCATGTCAAAATAAAACTGAACTGAATTTGACTGAATTGTGCTTTTATTTGCACCGGAAATAGTTTTATCTCCACGCTGCAGCACGTCCGAATAAATAGAAGCCAAGTGTGTGAAAATAAAAGCTCCAATGAAGAATATTAGCAAAAAAAAGACTGAAAACAGCTTTGAGCTGTAGTTCCTGTGGGTGAGTGATGCCACGAGCTGAGCTTCTGTAGCATTTAAAGTACGGCACGTCCCATCATACGTGGCTGCTAAACAGGAGCAAACATAAAGAAACACAAAGTGATCCGTTTTCATACTTAAGGTTTCAGTTTCATCCCATCTTTGGTCTGTGAAATGTGCATTTCTGAGTTGTGTTTCAACACTGTAAGCAGGTGGCATAGCTTTGCTTGGATCTTAATCAGACTGATTGTAATTTGAGCGGCAGGTAAGTTTGGTCAAATAAAGCCAAATATCAGAGTCTTTGTTGGAGAAATATTTTCAGCCCCAACTCTGGCCGACATTGTTAGTAAAAGGAAAGAAAAAGCAGGTGAATGAAAACTTACTAAAGCAAGAGTTTTCCCTTCAAAAAGTCCATCTTTGGAGAATAAAATAACAGAGTTATTAACAGAGTTTCTCAGAGTTTGGGGCTGGTTAGGGGCTTTTGAATGGATTCTCCCATTGAATTCTGGGTCCCTGCGAGAGGCCAAAAGACAGCTGATACTATATTCTTCTCAGCACTGATGAGTTGTAATAATAATAATAAATGAAGTAAAGAAAGAAGAGAGGAAGAGACTGGGCCGGCACATTTCCCATCATGCCTGTGTGTGGCAGAGGAAAAGCCGAAGGAGGTGAAGCAGCCCGAGTTCTCCCACCTTGACCAACTGACAACTGAAACTGCTAACTGGTAAAAAAAAACATGTGACCACCCAAGTGCGCCCAGAGCTCCCTAAAACCCAAGTATGTGAGACGCCCACTCCCCAAACACAAAATTAATTTAATTCATTACAAACCAATTTATCCTAAACAACTCAAATTAAACAAAAATGCTAATTATCAACCAAAAACTAAGCAAATAATGTAAAATAAATCTAAATTCTATGGCTTAACTAGAAATAAAGAAATGGCTCCCACAACCAGAGTCCCACAAACGGACCACCGGCTGCGGGGTCCGGGGGGCTAAAATGAGGGGTTTCTCAGTGGAGTCTGGTGGCTGAGAGCGAAGGCGTCAGCTGCTGCTTTAAGCGGCTGCTCGACACCAACTACAGCAGAGGAAACATCCCAGATGTAGCGGACACTGGAGTTTCTGCAGGTGGCCTTTTAGGCGTGCTGAAGGGGTTTTTGGGGTTCACTCCTCAGCTGCTGGACTCCTGTCTGCTCCTCCAAAGCCTGAAACTTTCTGCTGCAGCTAACCCTTAAAACATGGAGCTAACTTTCCTGTCAGCTGGAACATTTCAGAGTTCTCCTCAGACTGGATTCAGTGGGCATAAAGGTGTCTTTAACAGAGAGCTCTCTGGATTCATCTCTGTGCTTCAGCCCATCAGGGGGCGGGGCCTGTTCCAAACCCTCCCATTGGTTATTGCTCGTGACGTCAGAGACGGACAGAGCTGCTACTGGCTCCTGCAGCCGGAGCAGCGGAAGTGTTTCTGGAGGAACGGCAGCAGAGCCGCTGGTAATGTTCACAGCTTCTGTTCTCCACCTCAGAGTTTATAAAACTCATACAGCACCATCAGAACACATGGTCACCACATGGACCTTTAGGAGTTCAGGCTTTCTGAACACACACATCAGTTCCATCCAGATGTTTTCCACATCTTTTCAGGGTTTCCTGCTGTGGCTTCATAACTCAGATGGAATCAGTCAGTGAGAAACACAGCCGGCTGTGAGAGAAAGTAAAGGTGTTCACCGAGGCTGAACCTGAGTGTTGCTCCCTTCAGTTGGAATCACCAACACAAGTCCTTCCTCTCATGCACGGGCATTTATCTGCACATCGCTGTGGTCAGTCTGTGAGAACTGGAGAAATGAAAACAAACAAATCATAAAGTGAACTTCACAGGATACAAAGCCTTTCCAAAGAGAATAAACATTAAAGAAACATCTCCAGCACAGACAGCTTCCATAATGCGCTCCATTTGCCTGCAACGTGCCGTGTTTGCATGCAGTGAAGCAGGTGATGTGAAAGCGTCGCTGCAGCATCTGAAACACGTGGGAACATCATGTGAACACTCTGCACACCTCACTGGCCGCGTTAACTCAAGGGCAGCGAGAAAGGAAACTTCCAGCGTTGGGTCTCATCCAAACCTCCGAAGCCTTATTCAGCAGCTGCATGACGTCATCTTCTGAGTAACAGGCAGCTGAGGAGCTCTGCTGCTGTGGGCTGATGGTCTGAATAAGGCCCCGCCCCTCTACAACACAGCAACACTCCTTCCACTGTTGGAACATCTCTCCGGGACGTGGTTTACAACTCAAACATATAAACCCAACAAGCAAATAGCACAGGTGTAACTTTTCTTTGTCCTCTGCTGCTTCTCCTGCTCTGGTAAAAGCCACCGGCCCCCGCCCAGCCCATCCTGGTGCTATACCAGTCCCTGTGCTTACAGGAGATGGGCCCACAGTTCTTCCTGTCTAACAAAGAAACAAAGAAACACAAAACTAACAATTACTAACCTACAAATAAACTCTGTCAATAACCCCCCAAAATATAAAGTAAACTAAGAATACATTTGAACCAAATTCAAAGTAATGAAGATCAGGAATAAACAGCTCCAACAGTATTTATGTTTCCAGGATTTGTTTTACCGACTCACAGCTCACAGCTCTCTCTCCCTCTCGGCTTTATTTTGAAGGAAGCGGGAGTTCCTACATTCTGTACATAATTATTTTATTCTAATGGTGCAGAGTTGAATGTTAGAATATTATTACTTTGCACTATAGTTCAGGTTATTTAAATGTTCTATTTGTGCACAGTTTCATACATTTTATTATAATTTTGCACTGTTTCACACTGAATGTTAGTTTATTGGCTGTTTGGGTTATTAGAATTTATTTAGAGAGAAAGAAAGAAAAATAAATGTTTGGCCTTGGAGACTTCTGGACTTTTAGCCTTTTTCACAATGATTTGGGACGTGCTTTGGAGAGTATCCCATCACTACATTGAAATGTGGGAAATCTTTATGAAATTAAGTTTTATGATGGAAAAGAGCAGTCATATTAATACTTTAACAACACTGTCATAGATAGATAGATCAGTTTCAAACTAAACTTCTCCTAAAGATTGTTGTACTGTGTCAGTTTGAATGTTTTGCTGACAGCATTGTTGTCCCGTTGTGTCTGAAATGGAGGGAAATCTGTTCCAAAGTCATTTTGTTCATATGATGAAGGCAGCCAGCTGCAGTCTGCAGATTCAGTCTTTATGCTGTGAGCAGGGCGTTTCTGCCCTCTAGTGGCCACAGGTGGTATCTACAGAAAAGGTAAAGCTGGAGATGTTACAACTGACTGACACTTCCGGTGAGACCTTTCACAATAAAACGCTGTTAACGCTGTGCTGCACCTCACAGACGTAATATAAAGCTGTTTGATCTGTTAACAGCTGAAACTTGTTTTACTCGGGAGTGACTGAATGTAAATAAGTTGGTGGCCTCTTTGTGTGAAAGGCGCAGGTTTTATCTTCAAGTGTAAACTAAGCTACAGTTAACGCTAGCTAGTTAGGAGCAGTTAGCTAGCATCTGTGTTAGCTCCGGTTATATTTGGTTTAAAGGTTAAGCAGAGAATGAGTGAATGTGGTGCTAAAACGTGGCTACATGTGACAGTAAATTGAAACGGAGCAGACTTTATAGTTCTCGCTGTACCATGGTGCTGGTGATCTGACTTCCGGTTAAATCATGAAGCTTTGCTTGATGTAGCTGTGCGGTTTAACCGCTAGAGGGCAGTAATAACGGCCGTTTCATTTCCCAGCGCTTCTTCATGGCAGATATGAATGAATAAACACACACAATAAGGTCTGTGGAACACACACATGATGCATGATGAACTTCTCCACTGTAACATGTGTTTAGGTAGAATTAAGACTCTTCTGAGGCTCCAACAACTTTCTGCTTTCAGCCTTTCTGCTGCTCAGGATGCAGAAGCTGCAAACTCTCCTGAAAAACCAGCTGACTGTCACAGGAAGACACGATGAGACAGAGACTCCTCCCACTAAGGAAGAGACTCCTCCTCCTAACAGACTCCTCCCCCTGAGGCAGAGACTCCTCCCACTGACTCCCCCCTAACAGACTCCTCCCCCCAACAGACTCCTCCCCCTAAAAGACTCCTCCCCCTAACAGACTCCTCCCCTTAAGAGACTCCTCCCACTGAGGCAGAGACTCCTCCCCCTAAAAGACTCCTCCCCCTAACAGACTCCTCCCCTTAAGAGACTCCTCCCACTGAGGCAGAGACTCCTCCCCCTAAAAGACTCCTCCCCCTAACAGACTCCTCCCCCTAACAGACTCCTCCCCCTAAAAGACTCCTCCCC
>NW_027457481.1:0-25229 GCF_027942865.1 Odontesthes bonariensis
TAATATGAGATTATTAATTATCACATTATATTAATGGTTTGCAAGTTTCAACAAAGCTTTAAGAAAACGTGCAACAGAAAATTGTCTATACGTCAGTAACAGACAGGTAAAGTTCTATTGTGTTACCTAAAAGATACATTATGTCACGCTTTTCTCGTGTCTCTCTTCCTGATCTATTTGAAATACTCATGAAAACCCCCTCAGACTGTGTGAAGACTACCTTCATAAACATGCCTGACTTTGTCGCGTAGTTCTGCACGAGATCTCGTACAGTCCAGCACAGCTTCTCTCGCCGCACCACCAACTTGTCACCAAAGATGGCGATTTGCTGAGTGCTCATGGATACACACATTTCTCGGCTAGTTGTTATCTTACCCAAAACGCCAACTTTAGAAACAAATTAAGGAGCTTAGCGAGCAATTATTTCTCCGTTTGAAGCACATCTGACGCAACGTCAGTCGCCGCTACCATGCAGATCACGCTTAAAACGCTGCAGCAGCAGACTATTCAAATTGAGATAGATCCCGAACAAACGGTGAGTGGCTAACAGCTAACTTGCGCTAGCTAACAGTGCTAGCAGCGGGACTTGTGTTTTAGCTCTGCTTATAGAGCCGACAGCCTCGTGGTATATGTCCATATAGAGAACAAATCATGTCGTTTCCTCAAACGTGTCCTCTTTTGCTGTAAACAAGCAACCTCCATTCATTTAAAAGGCGACACATTTGAATATGTTACAAGCTAACGTTAGCAACACTACCTTGCTAACGATAGCTGGGCAGTCCATTAACAAAGTCATAGCGACGCAACCCGAAACCAGTTTATCATCACTTTAAGTTTGTGCTGCGGGTACTTGGCGGTCACTGCTCCTAATTTACATCCGATTCAGTTTAGTTCATAATCTTGCAACTTCTGCATTAAACCCAAGCTGCCAAACACGCATATGTCATGAAAGACGGAATGCTAACGCTTATGACTCTGCCAATTATGACTAGCTTGACTGGTAGCTAACCGAGAAGCTAGTGCAGTTGTTCTTGCTCCCATCTGAAATGTCTTATGATGTGAGATAAATGTTAATTATCGTTTAGTTGTGACTGTTTTGATGTGTGATAGACTGGTTCTGGGAGAAATTCGTTTATCTTTATTATTTTTACACAACTGACTTTACGCCTCCTTGCCTAACGATGATGTGGGGGAAATGACTTGGAGAGTTCTGCAGATGTGTAATCATTGAGATAAGTGTTCGGAGACAGCTTGGATTTCCCATCAGTGGTCAGGGATAATGCTTCCTCTCTCTCGCTCTCTCTCTCTTTTTTTTTTTTTTTTTTTTTTTTTCTCATCAGGTCAAGGCCTTGAAAGAGAAGATAGAAGCTGAACGGGGAAAAGACAACTTTCCTGTCTCTGGGCAGAAGCTGATATATGCTGGCAAAATCTTGCAAGATGACACGCAGATTAAGGACTATAAAATCGATGAGAAGAATTTTGTTGTAGTGATGGTGTCCAAGGTGAGCCGAGATATCAGTGTATTACTTATTGTATCAGATTTGTTTAGGGAATGCTGAATATTTTCATCAGGCTGCTGCTTGTCTAACAGGGTATCTTTTTTTCGTTTTTCTTTTCTTTAATGCTAATTTTTGAACACTGTAAAGACTAAGCCCGCAGCTGCAGCCTCGCCACCAGTTTCAGAAGCACCCAAGCCTCCTGCACAGGACTCTGGCTCCACGTCAAGTGCCGCGCCAGCTTCAAACCCTGCTCCTGCCCCAACTCCTGCGGCTGTCCCCACCCCTTCGGAGGAGGCCAAACAGGAGCCAAGTGCCGCAGCCACAGAACCACAACAACCAGCCAGGTACAGCCCGTTTATACAATGACTAATGTAAAGCTGGTGGAGGGAGGGAGAAAAGAAATTACAATGTGCATACCAGAGATGAAAAACCTCACTCTATGCCACTTTTGTCTGATCCATTGAATGAAATAGACACGCTGTTTTATATCCATTTCAATTCAGGAGGGATTTCAGGAAGGGTTTGGTGTGTCCTCACAGCTCGTCAAGCTAATAGTTTGTTAGCCTGTCTGCTAATTTATTTATCCAACGTTCTGGTACAGTCACTCTATAATCCTCCTCAAAATGTACACCTTTTCAACGTATTCAAGGGAAATTCTGGACGGGTGGGGCGGGGCGACAGCTCTCTCCCCATTATAGTGCTCCCCATAATACTGAATGGATATCGGGTTGAGTCGAATATGAACACACAAGTATGTGGAAAGGCGGTGTAAGTGTTTTTGTGCACTGTCCCGGATTTTCGTTTTCAGGCGTTAAAATAAGGCGGTGTAGAAAAATAAAACAAATCATACTAATAATAATTAGAATTTGAAAATGTAGGCCTGCCCCAAATACGGACCTGTTACTCTAAACTGTCGACGTAAGTTAAGGTCTCGAATTACGGTGTTTGTGGGCAACATTGAATCCAGGTCTTGTGGAGATCCTGAAGCCGGTGCTTTTAACATTAACACTGCTGCTGGCAGGAGTGGGCTTTCAAAAAAAGAACAGCTATGGAAGTTGGCCAGCTTTTTTCAGTGTTGGAATTTACAAATAAAGTTGAGATGAGGATGACAACAGGACTTTACAGTGCGACTGAAGGCGGAACGACAGTTAGGGTCCGTTTCCGCCAGTTCAGTTTTGTGTGACACGCTTTGAGACTTTACCCTGAGGTAGGTTCTTGTTGCCCAGACGTACTTGGGACCCAAGACACAAAGAGGACTTCTAAATTTGTTGAGAAGAACTGAACATTAGTTCACCAACCGCATTAAAAAGAATAGAAAGATTACCCATCAGTCATTGTGGCTGACTTGTTAATGTTGAAATAAAGGTGAAATATGTTTTGATGTAATTTAAGTGACTTCCAAATGCCAATATTTAAAACCTGATGAATATTCTCCAATATTTTGAGGAAAACTAATCATCGCCGACATAAAATCTGGTCTATTAGTAAGCAGTGCTAATGTTGGCTTGGCTAGCTTGGCTTAACTAGCCAAGCTAGTTCGGGTTGGCCCTCGTTAAGCTAGTTAAAAACATTGAAATTGGAAAATGTTGCAGCTTAGAGTTCTAAAATGACTACAGAAGCAGCAGCAGATTTCAGGTGATTTGGTGACCAGTGACGTCGGTGACGTTTCAGGGAGTTCCAGAAAGAGGAATTTATTCCAGGGAGGTTACCGTAGTTTACTTTCCCCGAGCAGAGACCTGGGGTAGAAGTCCTGTTTATGTTCACTGTGCAGGTGAACGCACTTTCTTCCATTATCTCGTTGTTACGCGAGTTCATGAAAGTAAGTGTTTTTGTTTTACTGTTGATTTTAGCTCGTACTTTTTCTGTCCCTCTGTAATTTAAGGCTGTTTGATGAAGTGTAAATCGGTAAGCTAATGACATATTGCTTTCCAACTGTGGTTTTATCCTGCTAATGCTAACCTAAATCTGGATAGTTGAGTGCGAGTCTTCATCGCTGGTGCGTTTTGCTGCTATAAATGGCAGCACATATGTTGGATCGTTGACACTAAAGGCCCACATTTGGTTTGGGATCCCACGGTACATGAAGCGAATCTCGCGGGCGAGAGATGAGAAAACAGCCTCGATCAGGACTCCACTACAGTAGCCGTTACTAAGTGGACTGATTAGTTGGAGTGTTGTGGTTATAGTTAATATTAATGTTTACATACTGTTTTGATTATAACTTTGAGCTTCTTAAATTGAATTTGTCTAAACTTTTTTTTTTATCGAGTTGAAATAAACTTAAAGAATAAAGAATGTTATACTGTAGGTAAACAGTGTCTGTGATTATCTACACTGGATGGATTCCACACAGATGTCGCCAGCCTGTAGTAAACGCTATTACTCGTTACTCGTTGGTGATGTTTCAGTCTAAATATGGACATGTTCTGTAATGTTGTTCATTTAGATGACTGGGATAGATGCTGATATCTATATTCCCAGTTGTCTTCACCTCGGACTCACTGACGTACCGTGTAGATCATCTGAATCTTTTCTCCATGTTTTGCAGCTCCAGTGGTGGGAACCAGGGCCTGGATGCCTCCTCAGCGCTGGGTGGGTAACGCACGCCATCAGATTGCCGTCGCGTGATGGGGACCAGCAGTTGGCACCTGTCTTAAGATTACACGTTCTCTAAAATATCATCTGTACAGTTCCAGACTGTTATGACCATTTTAATTTCACAGTGATACATTTGTTAAGCAAATCTAATGCTACATGTGCGATGCGGATGCCTGCAGTTGTTACTGTTGTCAGCCGGGGACTTTACAAGCTCCAGTACAACCCAGACTGTTTCTATGTTTAGTCTCTGACAAAAGCCGGCCCTTCTTTGTTGTGGTGTCACTGAGAATGATGGGGATTCCCATTTGGTCCACTCATAGTTTATTTGCATACCCAGAGAAGGAAGAGAATGGATGTCATGCTGCTATTTGAGCTCACGTTGTAGGCATGACTTGAAGTTTAAATTAGGTTTCTGTTAGTCATTTTACAGCTTGTGTTTAGACGGATTTAGCTGTAGTTCTACACTTCAGAACTCTGAAAATTACAGCGAGCAAACAAAATAATGCGTTGTTTAAGCTGGAATTCTGTATCAAATCCTCACCTATTTGAGCTTCATAAGTGAGTTTGAAGTATTTGCAGCTCGGTTATAATCTGAGAGTCTGAGTCACTCGTGTAAAAGCCGGGTGTGAATCAGAGGTCCGTATGATGGGTCGTCTGTGTTTCAGAGTAAAGAAAACTGGACTCGGCGTTACCTTTTCAAGTCACTTGCTACTTTCAGATACTTTTCCCAGGAGGACGCGAAACAAGCCGTTTCTGAAGGCGTGTCGGACGCAGAAGGCGGAGCAGCCGCTCACCATCTGTTTGCACTTGTGTTTTCAGTGACTGGAGCCGAGTACGAGGCGATGCTGACGGAGATCATGTCCATGGGCTACGAGAGGGAGCGAGTGGTGGCGGCGCTACGGGCCAGTTTCAACAACCCCCACAGAGCTGTGGAGTACCTCCTCACTGTACGCCTCCCCCACAGACACACAGTCACTCTCACCATTTCAGGAAAAATGTTCACATTCTTATGCTGAGGTGGGGGGGGGGCACGCATTCTCTGATCTCATATTTAGCTCGGAGGCCAGTACTGATCCAGCACGGTGACGTGCTCACAAGTGTAGAAACTTAAAGCCTTCATCACCAAACACCCAGGGTAGGTTTTTGGTGACAGTAGTTAACCTTTTTAAATGAAAACCTTTTTTTGTGGGATTTGATGGATTCTTCAGTGGGGGGTGGGTCTATATTTATACTGTCTATAAATCATGGTTGTGCTTTTTGACATCGATGTTGAGCATTGCTGTGGTTTCTGGTATATAAATGCTAAAATATACTGGAATTAGGTTTGAACATACAGTGCTTTTGCTCCGTTAACAAGGGTCCCCTGAGAGAGGCGACCGTATGGTGGGAATGCGCCTACGTGACACGCCCCGAGCAGCAAAACATTCAACATGGCTGCCGGCGCGAGTTGTGCGATTAAGAGTATAACGCGTGAATAAAATGTTGCATTAAAGGCTGTTGGTCTCCACTTGGAGTCAATCGGTGAATTTCAGACATTAACATGTGGCCAGAGGTGAAACTTTACGCGTCTGCCTACATCTAACCGTCATCCACAAAGCAGGGCGAAAGGCAAAAAGAGCGTCGTTACGCATGTTTTTCCATCAGATGACGCAACATTGCCACTGGATGGATTATAAGCTGATAAACGGCCTGTGTTGTCTGGTTTTACAGAATAACGCACAATATTTAAAAAGAATGATAAATCCAGACAAAGAGTTGACTTTGAATCCACGTTTCAGGCCAGTTTTACACGTGGCTCTATTCTCTGCACCTGTTGGGATTTTGCAGAAGGGAAACCGGGCTTCCTGTTAAATCTGTTGATTAGACACAGTTGATGTACAACAGCTCTCGCCCCATTTCAGACATGTTTTCTAGCTGGTCAAACAGCCCAAGGTCACTGAAGCGGCTTTGATTTGCAGCTGTGAGTCAAAAGTTACATCTGTGAAGTATTCTCTCGGTTGCAAACTGCAAAATGATCATAAATGATGGTCTGAGACAGTTTGAATGGAAACTGATCAGTTGTATCAGCTGTTTTGTTTTAATGTTCTTGGCTAACTGGCAACTGACTGCGTGTTATTTTGAGAATACAAAAGCTTCATAGTGGACTGACTCCCATGGCTTTGCTAAGTTGTTGGTCCAGATATGCTCTCGGCCAGGATGCAGGAGTTTTGGGGCTGTGTGTATTATTGACTTTTGCATTATTGTTACCAGGGTATCCCCAGCAGTCCAGTTCAGGAGAGCAATCCACCCGCGCAGGCCCCCACATCTGGACCCACAGAGGCCCCATCTCTAGCAGAAGGTAGGTCGCAGCAGTCTGTTTCTCCCAACAGGGAAAAAATAAACGCCAACACTGTTGGATTTTGCCTTTTGGGTTTTAAAACAAAAATGCACACAGTCGTATGAAAGTAAACTAAGAGAATGTCTGCACTCGCCGGTCCACAGTCAACCAGCAGAAGCATTTGTTTCTTGTCCCGCCGTAAATCTGCTGACTTTGAACCTAAAGAAAAGGGATCCTGAACTTAAAGGAACAGAGTGTGGAAAACTCAGGTTACACAGTAATGACTGTCATTGCCTCAGCAGCAGACGGTGACACATTGTGACACATTGTGACACATTGTGACACATTGTGACACATTGTGACACATTGTGACTCATTGTGACACATTGTGACTCATTCGTCGCAGAGTTTCTCTGCCACAGTTATCATAAGCAGCCGTTTAACTTGTTAGGGTCCATCACACCTGAACTTTCAGCACTTTGTGAAGACTCTTTGAGGTCATTCTCCACCCGTACACGCATGTACAAACTGGGGCCTTTGCTATTGTGATGATGTAAATGTAAACTGAGACACCCAGGCGCCAGTTTTTAAAAAAATGCCGGCTTTTTTTTACACTAAAAGTAGGACATTTGAAGGTTTTTAAACGCAGGTACACCCACTAAAACAAGCCGATGAAATCCGTTGCCAGTTGTAGCTTGTTTAGCCTCAGTGAGCTGAGGGCGGTTGGGTGGTGGGTGTTTGACATTTTCAGGGGGCGGGAACGGGTGAAACCTGGAAAAGGAAAATCCAGGTGTGCTCAAAGTGGGACAAATCGGAGGTTAAGATCTTTCAGATCAGCCGTGTAGTGATCTGACAACTCGACTTAAAGTGAGCTGTGCCCGCTCATCGAAAGTAGCCTGTTTGTTTGTTTGTTTGTTTTTCCCGTCTGTTGACATGGGACCTAAAGCCAAAAGCCTGATGTCAGCGGGTGGAAAAACAAAGGCTTGTCTGGAAGTTATTGTAGCAGCGGAACACTTTGATGGGCTTGTTTACTGTCTCGCCAGAAGAGTGGAAACGTGAAGTTGCATTAATGTTTCGTTTTCGGAGCGGCCCCTTCAGCCGCAGGAGCGTTACACGCGTTTAATCTCTCTCTAAACAAAGAATGGATGTAATGGATAAAGCTCGTAGATGTCTCCAAATGCTTGTTATGTGTTGCATGTCACATACAGATTACAGTTGGGAAGGAATGCTGTGGGAAAACTGGATTTAATAATGTAGCAATTGGCCATTTTCAAATGATTCGAATAGGAGTGAATCTTGTGGTATCGTTTCAGGAAAGTTGTCCAGTTTTCTGTCGGAACATGCATCCACTGATGAAACTGAAACCCAGGCTGTCTATAAGAAGCTGGAAACCAACTTTTTTGTGGCTTTGTGTATTGTTAGGAGAGAACCCGCTTGCATTCCTGCGTACCCAGCCCCAGTTCCTGCACATGAGACAGGCCATCCAGCAGAACCCCGCTCTGCTCCCGGCTCTTCTCCAGCAGCTAGGCCGAGAGAATCCTCAACTTCTACAGGTAACGCACGCGCTGCCCACATCAGGGATGCGTGTTCACCGGTGTTCCTGCTGGTCATCAGCCTCATAACAGCCTCCTGTTTGTGTTTGTGCCCCCCAGCAAATTAGCCAGCATCAGGAGCTGTTCATCCAGATGCTGAACGAGCCGGTGGGCGAGGGTGGCGACGCGCCGGAGGTTGGAGAGATGGGGGCAGCAGGGGAAGAAGGAGCACCTGTCAACTATATCCAGGTCACACCTCAGGAGAAGGAAGCCATAGAAAGGGTGAGCTTGGAGTAAAGGCCCCGTGTTGGAGATGTGATGTCAGGGTGGTGTTGTTTTTAAAGTGTTCTCTTCATTTCCTCCTCATTGGTTTCACCTGAACAGTTAAAAGCGTTGGGTTTCCCTGAGGCCCTCGTGATCCAGGCCTACTTTGCCTGCGAGAAGAACGAGAACCTGGCGGCCAACTTTCTCCTCAACCAGGGACTGGAAGACGACTGAACGGGAGCGGAGCGCTGCCTCCCTGCTCCTCCCTCCCTACCTTCCCCCTTCCTCAGCTCAGCATAAAGACTGCACCCCCACATTTTACTGTACAGCTACCAACCTCAGCCCAACCCAACAGGAAGGGGGGGAAGAGCCACTGTGGGGGGCGGGGGGTGGGGGGGTGTAAGGATGGCGAAGGAGAGGGATGGGAAGGGAAGGGAAGACGTGGGTGGGTTTAGGTCTCGGAGGGATTTAAAAGTACACAAAGCCGGAAGGTTGTGTGCAGGAAGGTCACACTGGGATTATCAGAGGTGCGGGGATGAAAAAGTGTGGAAGAATTCTAAAATCCACGTGAATTCCAATGGAATGTGTGGGGTTCGTTTAGGGGAGATCTATAATTTGATTTTAGACGCGCTTTGTGAACATTGAGGAGGGGGGAGGGGGGTGGCTGGATGGGTGGGTGGGTGGGTGCGGCGAGAGTGTGTGCTGCTCGTGTCTGCGTGTGTGAGTACATGTCCGTGTATGCCTGTGCAGATGGATGCGATACAGTTAAGCTGAAAAAGTAATCGATCTTGCATTCTCTAAGTTTGTTAATGCTGTAGCGCGATTGTACGGAAGCACATCCTCCTCACTGCACTTCAACATTATCAGTGTGTGTAACTGCTCGTGTGTACTTCTGTAAGCCTCACGTACATGTGTCCAAGAATGAAATGGGAAGAGACGGACTGGGCCGTGCTGAGCGTTTTGTTTGTGTCTGACATGATGTTTCTGGCTCCAGCAGTCAAACTAATCAAATGGTTCTTTGGTTATTCGGTTGTCCTCCATCCTCACAGCTTCCTCAAATATGGAAGTGTTTTGTCTAAAGTGATAGCTGCAGATTCAAAGCAACACTACGTGTTTAAACAAAAGTCCTGTACAAGCTTATAATTCTGTGGCAGTAATGTTTGAGTTGTCAACAGAGAAGGCAACGGAAACGATGGTGGCTGGTCATCTTCATACCGACACTAATGGCTCTTCCTCTGGTCCAATATTTGTTCCGCAGTTGGTGAGAATTTCCAGACAGACCAAATTATTTAGTGCCCACTCTTAGATGCTGTCGGCAAAAATGCATTCGCAGACGAATCGTGAGGTTCTGCGCTGCGAGGCCGGTGCCAGCAGGCCTGAAACATTCAAATCGCTACCGCGGCATTAAAGTTGCACTGTTGCTGCCAGATGTTGAAGAAACGTATGTGATCTGCAAACCAAATCAGTCTTCGGTTTCCTTTTTAGAACAAACTGATAGAATAATCGCCTCCCTGATCTGAGGCGGGTCACACAAACCAACCTGCTAATGAACCTCGGATGAACTGATTTTTGGGCCAATGCTTTATCGTGACGCTGCGGAGCGCCGGTCCGTCATCTCTGCAGCAGCGCACACGCCGACACACTTTCCCCATTCATGAAGCTGTCAGAAAGTCCGACGTGTCATAAATCATGGATACTGTCTGAAGACGAACCGAACTGTGCCGTACCGTGTCATAGAAAGACGTCTGTATTAAGACTCGGGGGAGGGGCTTAAAAAACCCAGTGCAACTTCAGGCTGGAATCTGACCAGTAAGCCTATCGCTGCGTATTTTATTTTTTAGAAACGATTAGAAATCTTCGCTCCACTCGAGCCAAACCCCTCAAATAAGCCTCTAGTTGTAGGAGTTCGGTTTGAATCGAGACACAAAAACGAGGAGAAACGGACCTGATCGAATCCACCATCACCTTAATACCCAATGTTTGTGAACATTATTCACCTCAGATGGCTTTGTTATGAAGCTTATGATGATAATTAGCTGCCCCCCCCCTTTCTGTTATTTGTGTTCATTGTATGTCAAAGAAAGTTGGAGGTTTTCATCTGAAAATGATCTCACCAATGGTGTTCACGCTTAAAACCTGATCCAGCAATCAGTAAGGTCAGCCTCACGTGGGTCCGTGGACAGACCATAACTGTTGAGGAGAAAACAAAGTGCATTCTCATTCTGTATGTGTGAAGGCAATTTTTACTGACGGTTGTCCTACAGCATCAACATGACCTTAGACTATGCTGTGCTACATTAAATATCAGCAGTCTTTCAGGCCTCTGACTCTGTGTGCCTTAATGGTGTCGTCATCACAATCCACCTCACTCAGAACACATACCAGACCGTGGGCTTGCCTGATCACAAGTGGCCCTCTAGTGGGAAGATTCCGCAGTGCACCCACATGTTTGCGTTATATTGCATGGAATACACATTGGTTTCACATGAAAGATCCATTATTAAAATGTGTAGTTAAGGGATTTCAGCAGAAATGAGCAAAGCATGGGCAGATTTTGGGCTTAAAAATAAAAGCAGTCAGATGGATGGTGAATATTTTACATAGTACTGGACTTTTTTTTTTTTAGTCTTTAGATAGAACCAGAACTGTTTTTTTTTTTTTTGTTGTTGTAAATGTACTAATTCTTAGCTGGGATATAAAAAGAAATCTCTGCTCCATTGTTGTCTGGAGTGTATGCTTCAGGAAATAGGTGAAAAAAGAACGCAGCCAAGTATGTTCTTCATGTCCTTGTTGCGGAGAAGAACGTCCGTAGCATGATGCTGCCATCACCGTGCCTCACCAGCATGGTATCAGCCAGATGATGAACGGTGTCAAGAGTTCAATAGACATGATGTTCTCGACACATTTCAAGAAAAATTGTATCCGGAAGCTCCTGAACCAAATTTAAAATGCCACAGCAAGAGGTCTGTTGACAGAAGTGCACGTTTCAGATTTATGTAGCTTTATACTGGTGTTCCCCTACATTAAAAAAACAGCATGAAAGGGAACTATCAAACTAAATTATTTGTATATGACATAGTTGTAACTACAATGTAACTAACTACACCCAGGGCAGATGATACGTATACTAATTATGCACTGTTCACCATTTAATTCAGAATATCTTCTCACATCTTGCCACTAGCCAGGTTTCCAGTGCTATCAGATTCACATTTAGATCTGAATAACAGAAAGGATAAAAGCTGAAAATCTTTTCACTAAAGTGTATAAAAGTCTAGATGCTCACTTGAGGTGTTTTCGGGTTCGTGGGATGAAAATAACTTAACGAGCCACGTCTAACCTGGCAAAGATTAAAATGACATGACTTACCAAATGTTCGTGTCTGAGCCACACACAATACACTCCAGTGACTGACTCGTGTCTTCCCAGATATGATATTCCATATATTTCCAGAGATTAATATAATTCCTGAAGTAAAACTACCTACTCTTGTGGATGTCCACCCCAGTCCTCCATCTACTTCCTCTACTGAATAAAAACTACTAGCAACATAGCCTATACTGCCACCCACTGGAGGCTCCTCTCAACAGAGTTTATTCACTTCAAACCAGTCAATAGAAATGTGTCCGATTAGCATTTCTTCTAATAATAATAAAAAAATGGCTTCAGATTTGGTTTGCAAGTGAACCGAAACTCGGCTTCTGTCTATCAAAAATAGTTTTTGAGAGCTGCCTCCACCTGAAAGGTGCAGTCTGCTCTGATTGGTGAAAAATGGCACACAGCAAGACTGCAGCTTATTCTATAGGTTGTCTGACTTGATGCAGCACAAACTTGATGTGATTCCTGACCGTCTTGAAGCAGTGCAAATTGGTTTGACATCTTGTCCAACTTTCAACACCAGAGTGTCACCGTATCTCATGACATTATATACTTACGTGAGCTGCCAGGACAGGTCGGGGGAGTGGAAACCACATCTGTAACAACACAACTCTGCCCTGATTGGCTGAAGGGCTTAACTGAGACGCATGATGATGATCGACACGTATTTACCTTTTGACCTTTGTTTTCCCTCCTCCTTTTCACTGGCATTCTTTGCACTCTCTTAGCAATGTGATTTAATGGTATTTTGTGGAAATATATTTAAAAAAAGAAAGCGTTCTCCAAAAGTGTTTAGAGCTGGCTTTCCCCAGAGATAACTCAAATTAGTAAACTGTGGCCCACTTGAATGGAGTCTTTTTAAACTCCACCTTTATTGTCACCGGCCTTTCTCGTTGACCAGCTCTCAAATCCACCTTTAATTTAAGGCACGAAACAAGCCATTATACTAATGTGTTACGTTGTAATCAAGCGAAATAAGAAAATACAAAAGAGGAGATTCGGACGTGCCATGAGTAGAGTCTTCTATAGTAGGAAGAATTCACTCCCTTTGGTGTAGATTTGGATCTTTGCCATTTTGCTGATCTTTTGCTTGCCTATAAAGCAGGGATCTCCAAAGTATGTCCTTGAGAGCCGCTGTCCTGCATGTTTTAGATGTTTTCCTGCTTCAACACACCTGATTCAGATGAAATGGATCTCTTTGGAAGACTGTTAAGTTCTACACAAGTCTGCTAATGATGCATTGATCTGAATCAGGTGTGCTGAAGCAGGGAAACATCTAAAACCTGCAGGATAGCGGCCCTCGAGGACCGGATGTGGACATCCCTGCTATTAACACCAAAGGAAAAGGATAAGACTATAAGAGAAGAGTATGACTTCTTTAAAGATGTCTTATATAATTATTGTCACAGTAGCTGTTTTACTGCAGTACAAGTGCAAGGTTCCCAGCTCCTGTGGCTGCAACACAAGCCCAGATCATCAGCCCTCCAACACTGTGCTTGACAGTTGGTATGAGGTGTTTGTGCTGATATGCTGTGTTTGGTTTTCTCCAAACGTGCTGCTGTGCATTATGCCCAAACATCTCCACTTTGGTTTCATCTGTCCAACGGACATTGTTCCAGAAGTCTTACAAGCCATACTTGTTCAGTCTTTTTCTAACAGCACTGTCATGAACTTTAACATTTAACATGCTAACTGAGGCCTGTAGAGTCTGAGATGTAGCTTCTGGAAAGATTGGCAACTGTCTTAAATGTTCTCTTTTTGTGAATAATGGTTCTGTCTGTAGAATGATGGACTCGAAATAGTTTCCAGTTGGCCTGATAACCCTTCTCAGATTGATGGGTTTCTTTGAGATCATTGCTGATGTCTTTCCTCCTTGGCATTGTGTAAACACACACCTGAACGCTCCAGGCCAGCAAACTGACAAAACCTCTGTTTTTATAGAGGTGCTTACCTCTGATGATCAGTTAATCCAGTTCATGTTGTTAGCAGCACCTGGCTACTACTTACCCTGTTTCCTACGGAAGCAGTGAGGGCCGCTCCTCGCTAAACACAGAATGTGCTGTGCATAGGGCCTCATGATGTGATTGGGGCCCCATTTCATGCACAAATGTGGCACAATCACGCACGCTGCACCATTGGTGGTACAAGCCTGGGTGAAGTCTGAGGCTGTGTTCGAACCGCATACTACATACTTGCAAACTGCATACTTCCATACTGCATACTAATCGATCAGACAGTATGCAGAGCGTTTACCCATAATGCATTTCGCTCCTGCCCGAGCTGAAATGATTTCCATTAAGCTCTAAACTCTGTAAACTTTAGCAACATTTGAAACATTTTCAGGCGAGAAAGTAGTCGTTTAGATCCCCTACGTGTTGAAAATCTAACAAAATACTGGCTATTTACAATTTTGTTCTGACGAACTCGGCGCTACTAAAGCTAGCCGCAGTGAGCAACGCACTTCCGGTTATTTTCACAAAATAAAATACCCGTTGCCTTTTATCATAGGGAAAGCCATTACGATACAATTGGTGCTTTTGTTTCGAAAACAGGAAGTGAACCTACCCTCGTTGTAGCTAGCTTGAAACTGCCGTTTTGACAGGAAATGACGATCGGCGACGTCACGTTACGTTGCATCTTGGGTAGTTTGAGTATGAGTAGTAACCTCATGATGCATACCCAACATTTCGGCGAATCTAGTATGCTAGATTCTCCTTTACTCAAACTCGCATACTAACTCAAAAAGTTAGACAACGTGTGGCCAATCACTGCTCAGAGTGGGACAAAAAGACATTTTGAATGAAGGACGAAGAAAAGAGAACCCAAAACAAGAAGCTGGCCGTGCTTCGGCCAGGTTTTCAGGCGAGTATGTTGTCCAACTGAAAATGGAAGAATGTGGCTGTGTGATACATTTCAGCTGCAATTCACCACACGACAGAAGTCTCCACATATTAAAGACTCTGGATTCAGTTCTTTACATACATACATTAGTCTGTTGAGTGTCAGGAGGTGATGTTGGAAACAAAAATGTTGTTGACAAAATAGTTTTTTTGACATGGAAAAAGAAAAAGCCGACAGATTTGGAGATATTCTGAATTACCACATTTTCTTTAGATTCTACCTGAAATAGTAAAAGTAACAGATGTAATCACTAATAATACATAAATTTTTAATTATAAGTCTAATAGTAGTATTTATAATAATTACATACTCAACATTTTATTCTGTAGTGTACAAAAAAGACTAAACTTTGTCTTAAACCTACATTGGATTTTTCTCTTACTGCATCTTCTGAGAGGCAGCACCTTCTAAGATGTCAGCCATCAGCTGAGCTCCAGACACAGCTGCCCCCACAGGGCTCTGGCTTTATTTCAGGTGCCAACATTTCATTTCAGTTTGTCAGTGACTTACAGACTTATTTCCACGTAGCAGTTACTCATTGAGCAGAACAGTTGTCGCTGTTTCCATTGATAAAAATGCAGTTTATCGGCCATTTGTCAGGCCCGACTGTTCTGAATGGTTATGCCATCGCTGCGCATTTACCTGGTGAGGGGGCCACAAAACAAAAAATTTACTTAAGCCACCGGTATTATTTTCCTTTCAAACAAGCAATGGCTCAGTGGAATATGTTCTGTGTTGTTGTTCTTCTTTGAGGTTGTATTTACCTAATCTTCAGACCAGATGAGCTCTCACTATTTCCCCGATATGGGAAACTGTAGAACCCAGAGAGGGTGTTCTTTTCCTCCCACATGGCTCAGTGTGCAAGCGTAGCGTTCTTCATCTCGTTGGTCCTGTTCCTTTTATTCAAGTGAAGGAATTGAATATTTCTGCTTACCCACCGTCGAATAAGGACACAGCAATAATCAGAGCCAACAAAGAAGGGTTACAGTCCAGAACATCCTTTTATTCAATCAAGTAAAGGCATTGCTCTTTTCAAACTGTGTTTTATTATTATTATGGAAAAGAAACTGTAATTAACACATGCATTTCACCATGGGCTCTGGGAGGTGCGTCTGAGGATTTGGGTGGAGCACTCTAGGTGGGCGGGGTTATTGGCAAGAGGCGAGAAGCCAGCCAGGAGATGGGAGGGGGGGAGGGGGGGGGGTCTCAGTCACTAAATCACAAATCACGGCCCAGCGTCCTACGAGGGGTGTTAGAAACAAACCAAGCAAAAATAATGAAAGAAAGAAATGGCGGACGGTTGGGTCACGGGTACTGGGCTCTTTGAACGGTACAGGAGCAGCTTCTGCAGACACTCTCGCTCAACAGAAACGTGCACGCACACACACACACACACACACTGCTCTCTGCAACCTGTTCGTCTCTGATATGGCTTCTCAGCTGTGGTGCTTTCTGTTATCAAAGCTTGATTGATAATACTGCTGCTGGCTTTAATTGCTTGATGAAGAAAATAAAAAGTTGCATATTTTCTCTTGTAATCGCTCAGTTTTGCTGGTGGAAAATTTCACATCCTTTACTCTTAACAAGACACCAAACTTGGTTTATAGGTTTTTTTCGAACCAGATCACTTTGGTCAGTGGTGGTGAATCAGACTGAAGAGATTGTGCTAAATCTGAGCCGGTCAGTCTCCGAGCTGGGGAACCACTCCGCTTTTAAGGTGCTTTGAGTCATTTTTTTTTCTTTTTTCTTCTTCTTTTTAAATAGCTGGTCTCACTCAACCACTAGAAAGGTGCACAATTGATGGCTTAGATGCAGCATTTTAACAGCTGTCTAAGATAGGCAGTAACAATGACAAAAATAATCAAAAAAGCAAATCCAAATTCAGTTCAAAAATAAATAGATAGAAACAAGGATTACAGACAAACCTGCCTACACTAGCAGTCCTGCTGGTCATCGTCGTCGCCCGAGCCCAAAACCGTACATTCCAATGAGTGCTCCCACCCCCCCACCTCCCACCACACCCGGAGGGTGAAACTATCCCCGTCCCCAGCCCAGCCCAGAGCCCTCTGGTGTAACTTGTTCACTTACATTAGCTGTTGAATGGAGAAGCTGGAGAAGATGGGTATGGTAATACAATGTGAAGCGTACAGACAAGGATAACATGTGAGCTAACTGCATTCCGCTCAGACAAAAAAAAAAATCTTTGCGTATCTTTTTTTTTGTCCTTTTTCATTCTTTTTTTTTTTAAACCCCGCCGTTCAGAGAAAGGGGAGAAAAGGAGGGGGGAGGGAGAGGGGAGGAAGAAGGTTACGCGGCTACAGACTACTCCAGTGTCCAAGATAGACAGACGACAAGATACAGAGGAAGAAGAGCAAGACAGAAAATATCCTTTTTTTTTTCTTTTTTTTCAAACTTTTTTTTTCAGCTTTTCTTAATTATTCAACAATAAAAAGAGGAACTAAATCACACCAATTTCCTTTAGTACTATGTATACTGCTTTAAAAAGCTCGAAGAAGAGGAAGAGAAAGATATAGAAGTATGAAGGAGGGGACTTTTTTTTTTTTTTTTTGTTTTTTTGAGATGGGCACTCAGGATTACAAGATGGAATCTGTGAACAAAAGGCACTTTTTAGGGACAACCTTTAAAGATGCTCTGAGTCTATAACACTACATCACCAAACAAATATTTATAATCATTTACAGCTGGTGGATGGGGAGGGGGGGGGGGGGGGTTCGGGGCTTGTGGGTGGGTGTGTGTGAGAGTGGGGTTCATGTTGTTACCAAACAGATGATGAGAGCCGTCTGACCGCACAGAGGCCGCTACTGAACCAAGTCAACGTTCGCACCAAATTTAAAAAAAAGAGAGAGAAAAAAAAAAGGAAGATAAAAAAAATAAATCCCGCCCGACATCTTTATTCGTGTTTTTAAGAAACAGGGATTCCGTACTTGTGCATCTCCCAGAACTGGGGAAGATCTTGTCTTTGTCCCACCTTCGGATCGCATGTGTCAGACACATCATGGAAAAGTCTACAGTATTTTGTTTATAAAATGTTGTTGTTTCTGCTGTGGTTGAAAGGTTTTAAAGGTTAGGGGGAGGAAAAATGCCTTTTGTTACAACAAACCCCCCCCCCCCCCCCCCCCCCCCCCCCCCCCCCCCCCCCCCCACCCCTCTCCCCGGTAAATACAAAAAAAGAGAAATAGAATAATGCATGTTTTCCTAAAAATTTGCTTTTATGATAACACTTAATTTTGTTTATTATTATTTATGTATAATAGAGACTGAGTGTACTTTATTCTTTACGAAAGCACCAGTTTTCATAGTGATATATATTTGTGAGTTGCGAAATTGTTCCTTCAGCCCTCCCACATTTTTTTCTTTTTCAAAACAAATCAATAGAAATGAATTTTTTTTTCTTAAAAAAGTGATAAAAGGAAGAAAGAAAAAAAAAGATAATAAAAACAATGTCCCCAAACTTTTTTTTTTTTTCTTTTTCTCTTTTCTCTCGACGCCCTCGTGTTTAGAGTCCCGGAGCATGTGGACTTGAAAAACAAACGGACAAAGAAAAAAAAACTTGAAGAGGGTTTTTTTTTTTCTCCCCCCCCCCTCTTTTTCGCACGACACCCTCAAACAATCTCTAACAAACACAATTCCTCTACCAAGGCATTGCACATGGCTCAATCAACATACATCATTTAGTTTCAAGAACAATACTTCCCATCGAAACAATAAAGAATAAAAACAAATCCTAATCTGCTTTTTTTTTTGCTTTTTTGTTGTTGTAAATCCTCAGCTACTTTTTTCACGACTCGTCGTCTATGTTTCTACCGTGTTTGCGATGCGTTTCCTTTCTTTTACGTCCTTTAATGCGAGTGTGGGCTTCGACACTTGAGCTCAAATTGGCGGTTTTTGAGATGCGTCCTATGACTGTGCGATGTATGCCATGCTTCAAAAAATAACTAGACTGCCACAGAGCTTATCTTGCAAATAAAAAAAAAGTATATATCTATAAATATATATGTGTATTATATATAAAGATGCTTGCGATTATTTAGTGAGCTGTCACTGTTTTTTTTGTCCCCCCCCTCCCCTGCTGACATAAATTTTTCACCATTCACTATAGCTTATATGTGAGAAAAAAGAACCTGAATTCATGTTTGACAAATTGCATAATGGGAATACAGAGGCACTTCCATAGATTAGAAAAGAAATCACCTTAGCCATTGTTAACGTCTTACTCAGCGGAGCTAGTTCTCTCTACGAAGCTGATGAGATGGTTGTCAGTCAGTTGGCCGACTACGTTGTTTCCCTGCAGCGAAGAACATGGCCAGGCAGTCCAGTTATTTTGTGAGGTTGGATGGGTGATTGGGTACAATATTTAATGGGAGGTGACTGAATCAGGCTGAATTGTAGGGGTTCATTCTATATAAAAATGATTGAAAGCATAAAGGCCTCCTCAGATTGTCTATTTTTAAGACTTCCCTTTGAATTCAGTCGTGTGCGGGGGATGTGTCTGTTAATACTGAGTGGTCATCGTGAGTCTGTCTGTTTCTATGAAGTGGCGATCTGTGCTCTAAAAGGGTGTTCCATCCCAGTAACATATCCGCTGGTTTACAACACTAAGTGGTGGTCAATTTACTGTCATGCAGAAAAATAAGGAAAAAGAAAAAAATCAAATAAAAAAAGGGTCCTAAAGTTGGCTGGCATGATCGTTATAGTGCAGTTGTTTAATCCGTAAGAGCTTTTCCTTTCACACTATCGGGGGGGGGGGGGGGGGGGGGGTGCTGGTGCGCCGTGCGTTTGTGTGTGTAACAACCAATAACTTTTACTCTAACAGGTGCACCGATAGACAAAAAATGGGCCACGTGTGATCCTCCTACTGCTGGCCTCAGAGGGCCTCGTCCCCTCGCCAAAAGCAGCCAGATATGTCACATATTCATTTTGCTCCTCAGTGTGGCCCCGTCTGCTCTTGGAGCAGCGGCCCGTCTGGGAGTGTAAACAACAGGGTAAACTCACGGGAGACAGAAAGAAGAGCTACTCTTCTCTTTTACTCTGGGTCCCATCTTCAGCAACCTTCCCTCCTTGATTTTCCACCGTTCGCATGCCACCTCCACCAGCAGCCACTAGCTAGACCTGGATCTAAAAGTAGCAAAAATGATTCCTTATTATTGTCGAATTAAAAAAAAATTATAATAAAAAATGATTTTTCTTGACCTGTGTGGCACATGAGGTCTATTCCCAGAAAAATAAGCTTTCTGTGATTGTCAATACCCTGCCAATACAACTTTGTTGTCCTACAGTACGGAGCGTTCTGGCACTGAGAAGAAGCTAACCTCTTCAATGGAATAGATTTTGGAAAATATGCTTGCTCACTTGCTGGATGAGAAGATTAATACCACTCGGTGTGTGCGTGCGTTTGTTTAATGGTAAACTGCAGCTGGCAGTTGGATTACTTTCACTTCTTTGAAACCAGCTAACCTGGCTGTGGTCAAATGCATGTTTTTCTAAGAAGTTTTCCATAATTTAATACTGTATGACCTCAAAAGAAGACCAAGACCGCCTTCATTTTTTTCCCAAGCTGCTTGGGGTACCAGGCCTACAATGCCTTATTCTGATAGCTCAAAACTAAATCCTGAGACAGTGCACATGCATAACTATGCCTCGTTTCCACACACCTCTATGTTCAGATGAGAGCCACCTGGAAACCATTTTCTTCCTCTTGGGATCCCTGTAATTTCTGACAGGTGTGTGAAACTCTGCTTTCCATTTGGCCCCCCCCCCCTCCAAAATTTGCCTCGGGTATGTTGAAAATATTCAACCTTTGCAGCAACAGACTGCACAGTATGCTGGTAAGCTGAATAAGTGAAACAGGCTAACAAACTACTAGCTAATTACTAACCTATTAGTTTCCAATGAAATGGACTACACAGACTAGTTAGCTATATTAATCAAGAGTCCCACTGTGTAACAGCTGAAAGGGAAACATGAACTGTGTAGGGAAGAACTGAACGCTTCAAAGAAAGTTGAATAAAAACATTAGCCTTCAGTAATTGCAGCTTGCTTTGAGTTCCAAACTTAAAAGCAGGAGAGCTTGCTAAACTATTTAAATATTTTTTGTCAAAGAAATTAATTTTCTCATTATTGATATGACGTAAGATGGTAAGTTACCTAAAAAAAGGATTAAAACCCAATAACAATTCTCTAAAATCTATAGGAAAACTGTTGCAGTTGTTGCCTATTAAGAATTAGCCTATTAGTAAGCTAAGTTTACCTTGGTTTGGCTAGCTTAGCTGTGCAACTAATTTTAGCTATAGGTGCAAAAATTACTACAACAGCAGTAACAAATATCTCAGGTGACTTGGTAACCAGTGTAATATATGAAGAGAGTGCCATCTATATTGGTGACGTTATAGGGCGTTCCAGATAGAGGAATTTTGAGACATTTTTGACATTCCCTTAGCCGATATTCCCTGGGCAGGGAGCAGGAGGTGGGGAGTACTGTCCATATAAACCGTAGAATTGAACGCAGCTAAGCTGCTACTACAAATTGCTTATGTTTTTCGCAGCCAATTTTCAATTGGCCTTTAATTTAATTTTGGTTTTATTTGAGGAAATACAGTAAATGCGTAATTTTGCCCAATTTAGGCTGAGTCTCACTCCCCATCTCCTCCCATGGTTCCTTTTGGCTACAAAACTAACAACCAACCAGTTGCCAGGTCCCAATTCCTTAAAAATCTTTTTACACTTCAGTTTTTTGTATAGAATAGACACTAGACTTACAAATTTCAACAGGATATACCCTGCTCTAACTAATAACTAATCAGCTTCTGGTTGTGGCTTCACATGTGAGTGATATCAATCTCCACATCTAAAACACTTGAGTATGCGTATTTCCCAAGTTTTTGCCAGCACTTCTTAATCTGGGCTAGCCGACCACCTCAACATATCGCTTCTCACTGTGTTTCTCTTTAAGGTGCTGTCATTCGAATACAAAACAATTATAAAACAGTACAAATCAAAAAGGAGCAAGTTCAAATAAGAGAACACACAAGGGTAAATTCATTTGTCATTCACCTACATTACAAGAGGGCAAATTGGGAAGCAATAGCTACTGCTTATAGTGGTGACAAGTGTCGGAAATCAAACAGTGACACTGTGATTGTGTGCATGATGTCTGGATTGCTAACCAAGATAGAGGGATTTCACAGGGCTTACTGTGAATATAATGAAAAACGCAGCACCACCATCTATAAATACTACAATCTAAATGGTGAGACAGCAAATATATATGTGTGTGTGTGTGTGTGTGTGTGTGTAGTTTCATACATGCTGTAGTCATGGCACAGACTGTGTGTGAACTTTCTGTGAGGGGGAGACATGAGAATGAGTGGAGGCCAGTGATTGGCTGAATTGAACAATGGGGTTGAGGACTCGAGAAGGCTTCTTATACCTTGTTTTTTTTCCTCTTTAGAGCATTCAATAGGCAAGTCTGGTTTACCTTCCATGCCTTGTAGGTAAATAGTGCACATCGTTAAGGTTAGTGTTAACTGATTCAGCTTGTAGTGCAACCTTCAATCAAGATATGTTTTGGCATGGTCTTGCTCGTTAGTAGTAGGTTGAGAAGAGGTTTGGTAGAGATAACGGTCATTCGGAGGGATAGAAACATCGGCCAATTTGATTTTCTTTCGGGTGATGAGACATCACGGGTGCGTGGACTGCATTTCTCACTGGACACCTATCTGTTTGATCGGGCAAATGGCTTCATCTGCGTGAAGCTTTTTGTAGTTGAATCTGCATTTGCTGGACAGTTGATTTTCTTAGCCATTCGTTACACAATGCGTCCTTACAAAGAAGGAGAAGCTGACCGCTTTCACGTCCTCTTGTTTCTCCTGCATTGCTGCCATGGCGTGCCGATTCGGTGGTTAGAGGAGGCCTGCTCGCTGCCGTCTCCTTACCCCCACCTCTCATCCTGACATCTTCCTGTCCATTCATTCATCTTTCCATCCATCTCTGCTAAAAATCGGGTCCTCCCTCTGCCTGCGTGATTAAGTCCAGAGTTCCACTGAAAGCGTCATGCTGCGGGAATTTCCTGTGTTGCTTGGTTTTATTTCATATCAGGTGAGACGTAGTGTCAAGGGCAGTCGGTGGGTTGGTTGGAGGACAGTTATTATCCTGCGGGTTGTTTCTCTGGTATATTTTGTTGTTTTTTTGTTTTGTTTTTTTTTTCATTTCAGATTGTAAAGAAAGAATTCTACTTGCTGGTTTGCACACAGATCTTGTCAGAGGAACCAAGACTGAAAAAGAAAAGGAGGAGAAAGGGGGAATGAGATTATGTTAATGTCAAAAGACCAAAACAGGCAGTTTTCAGCTTGATGATTTTAAACATAGCAGGTTTGGATGAGCATTTCAGTCATAACTGAATCACTGGTAATGTGAGGCACTCACTGAATGAATACCTGGTTATTTGATAAAAATTCAGGAGTAAAGAGAGAAGTTAAAGGGATATCAAGGTTGTTTTTTTCCCCCCTTTAACTATGGTTCTGTATAGTATTTTGAGAGTAGTCAGTGTCTTGCCTGCAGTAGACAGGAGTCAGAATCAGGAAGGAATTTGGACAGGGGAGTGAAGCTTAACGCTACTCAGAACAGGGCCTCAGAAGAGCAAATTTTCACCATCTGTGCGCCAAAAGATGCATGTATAAACCTACTTTTTAAAGCGTGGGTACACCCGCTAAAACAAGCCTAACAAATCCTTTCCCATTCCCAGCACTAGTGGGTTTATTGTCTGTCTTCTGGGGGCTACAGTGAGAAACTACCACCAACTCCCCGTGGACAAATCTGTGACTACAAGAACATAAACATCACTATCCTGAATCCCCCTGGCTGTGTTGGACAGCAATTTCTGACAAGCACGGTTTTCTCAGATAATTAGGCGAGACTGATATTTTTTAGTGGACCGCAAACATAAGTCAACAATAAGTCATAATTATCTCAAACGAAGAAGAGCTGTGTCGCTCCATGTCACTGCATGTCCTGTAGCTGGTATCCGTATCCTGGTGCTGATTAGTTGTGACTCATAATTCCGTTAAATCTAATATCAAACTGCCAACTACAAGACAGTAAAAATGAACGAAAAGCCTGGAGAAACACAAACGCTTAACATTTACTAAATCTGCAAAAGTAATACCCAGCATTAAGCTGTCCGACAACTCTGACACAACCTCTGACAGCCAGTTTGGATTTCTGAAGTTCCAAAGTTGTAGACTGACCAATTGCCACCCATAGAGCTGCATTACCAGGATGATTAAGAAGGAGTTGCAACAAGAGAACCACAAAGATCTATCCGATCCTGTAAACTGATCCTGAAAATGGCTGCACATTGTGCTGTTTTTTTTGGCTACAGTGTGTGACAGAACAAGCCTGCCCAGTTCAAGAGAGAAGTACAGCTCGTCTCGAATTTGGCCGAGCAGTAAATGGCTCATTATGACCCAGCAGCAGCAGGGGGAGAGCAGTCTGGCGCTCCCTGTCACTTGCGCCATCTTCATGTCGGGTGTCTCCTGCTCAGCATGGGCAGGGAGCACAAATGGGTCAGCGCCGCTGCTGTTGGCTGCCCTGCTTGGCCTGCAGGATCTGGCACCGGGGGCTAGTGCGCCAACATTCTAGAAGTCAAGCCTTGGAAACTACTCCGCGCCTCTAGGGAAGCAGCCTTTTGTTTTGTCTGACTCTAACAGGTCGCATGAATACCACCCCTCCCCCTCGTCCTGCCCTTCTCAGCTACCCTACTCCCCTGGGCACTGTCCCAGCAGGCCTAGGGCATTGTAACTTCTCCCTTCTTAGTTACTCTGCTTCTCTCTCCTTCTGTGTACGCTCTTACAAACACACACAATCCATCTATCTCCTGTGAACACTCCCACTAAATCCTTGGCAGCAGACAGTGACCACCCTCTTTTCTTTCCTGGCCCCCTCTCGAGCTACCTCGTCTCAAATTCAAGATCAACTGGCTATGACATCATGTCTGGTTGCTGGGGGTAACGAGACGGCCAGGACGTGACTTCTATATGGGCAGAAACTCGGTTTCTCTGTTGCTCGGTTCTCTCCATTTCCCCCTTTTTGAGTGGACTGCTGGTATCTTGTTTCTCCACTCTCTTGGCTGTGGAACCCATCATCTGCCACTAGAGGGCACAATAACCCCACTGCTGCCGGAGTTCAGCTCTCTCCTATCTGACCTTTACACACCACGTAGACACTTTTGACAAGATTTTTCTACAGTAAGCAGTCTTTTACTTTATTTTAATCTTTGTTGTCGACATTTTAGAGAAATATGTTAAAAAAAAAACTTAAAAGTAAAACAAAACAGTTTCTCTTAAAGTTCTTAAGGTCAAATGGAAAAAGTTTCCCGTCCGTTTACCGATGGACATGCAGGAAGAAGAACTGACCGGCAAAGTAGAGGGACAAGACTGAAGTGAGAAAGAAAGGAAGCAGAGTTAAGAGGGGTGTAAAATAAATGGAGGAGTAGAAGAGCAAAGGGAGACAGAAGGAGTGAACAGAGGGCAGAGAACTAAGGGAGGGGATCCTTGGAGTAGTTTTAGATGGCTTCCATGTGTTGAGGAGCGGTGCTGAGCTTGCTCCAGGCGGGTGTGGTTGGACACTAATGAGAAAAGTACTGGTGGTAATGGAGGAGGCATATGAACGAGGCGCAGCGTGGCAAAGGGAAGGAACAAGGAAGGTGAAGAGGGAGAAAGTAAA
>NW_027457482.1:0-15000 GCF_027942865.1 Odontesthes bonariensis
TTTCCTTCCTGTTGTGTGAGCGCTTGCTTTGCTTATATTTCATGCCTGTTGTGTGAGCGCTTGCTTTGCTTATATTTCCTGCCAGTTGTGTGAGTGCTTGCTTTGCTTATATTTCATGCCTGTTGTGTGAGTGCTTGCTTTGCTTATATTTCCTGCCTGTTGTGTGAGTGCTTGCTTTGCTTATATTTCGTGCCAGTTGTGTGAGTGCTTGCTTTGCTTATATTTCCCGCCTGTTGTGTGAGCGCTTGCTTTGCTTATATTTCATGCCTGTTGTGTGAGCGCTTGCTTTGCTTATATTTCCTGCTTGTTGTGTGAGTGCTTGCTTTGCTTATATTTCCTGCCTGTTGTGTAAGCGCTTGCTTTGCTTATATTTCCTGCCTGTTGTGTGAGTGCTTGCTTTGCTTATATTTCCTGCCTGTTGTGTGAGCGCTTGCTTTGCTTATATTTCCTGCTTGTTGTGTGAGTGCTTGCTTTGCTTATATTTCCTGCTTGTTGTGTGAGCGCTTGCTTTGCTTATATTTCCTGCTTGTTGTGTGAGTGCTTGCTTTGCTTATATTTCCTGCTTGTTGTGTGAGCGCTTGCTTTGCTTATATTTCCTGCTTGTTGTGTGAGTGCTTGCTTTGCTTATATTTCCCGCCTGTTGTGTGAGCGCTTGCTTTGCTTATATTTCCTGCCTGTTGTGTGAGCGCTTGCTTTGCTTATATTTCCTGCTTGTTGTGTGAGTGCTTGCTTTGCTTATATTTCCTGCCTGTTGTGTAAGCGCTTGCTTTGCTTATATTTCCTGCCTGTTGTGTGAGTGCTTGCTTTGCTTATATTTCCTCCCTGTTGTGTGAGTGCTTGCTTTGCTTATATTTCCTGCCTGTTGTGTGAGCGCTTGCTTTGCTTATATTTCCTGCCTGTTGTGTGAGCGCTTGCTTTGCTTATATTTCCTGCCCGTTGTGTAAGCGCTTGCTTTGCTTATATTTCCTGCCTGTTGTGTGAGCGCTTGCTTTGCTTATATTTCCTGCCTGTTGTGTGAGTGTTTGCTTTGCTTATATTTCCTGCCTGTTGTGTGAGCGCTTGCTTTGCTTATATTTCCTGCCTGTTGTGTGAGCGCTTGCTTTGCTTATATTTCCTGCCTGTTGTGTGAGCGCTTGCTTTGCTTATATTTCCTGCCTGTTGTGTAAGCGCTTGCTTTGCTTATATTTCCTGCCTGTTGTGTGAGCGCTTGCTTTGCTTATATTTCCTGCCTGTTGTTTAAGCGCTTGCTTTGCTTATATTTCCTGCCTGTTGTGTGAGCGCTTGCTTTGCTTATATTTCCTGCCTGTTGTGTGAGTGTTTGCTTTGCTTATATTTCCTGCCTGTTGTGTGAGTGTTTGCTTTGCTTATATTTCCTGCCCGTTGTGTAAGCGCTTGCTTTGCTTATATTTCCTCCCTGTTGTGTGAGTGCTTGCTTTGCTTATATTTCCTGCCAGTTGTGTGAGTGCTTGCTTTGCTTATATTTCATGCCAGTTGTGTGAGTGCTTGCCTTGCTTATATTTCCTGCCTGTTGTGTGAGTGTTTGCTTTGCTTATATTTCCTGCCCGTTGTGTAAGCGCTTGCTTTGCTTATATTTCCTCCCTGTTGTGTGAGTGCTTGCTTTGCTTATATTTCCTGCCAGTTGTGTGAGCGCTTGCTTTGCTTATATCTCCTGCCTGTTGTGTGAGTGCTTGCTTTGCTTATATTTCCTGCCTGCTGTGTGAGCGCTTGCTTTGCTTATATTTCCTGCCTGTTGTGTGAGCGCTTGCTTTGCTTATATTTCGTGCCAGTTGTGTGAGTGCTTGCTTTGCTTATATTTCGTGCCAGTTGTGTGAGTGCTTGCTTTGCTTATATTTCATGCCTGTTGTGTGAGCGCTTGCTTTGCTTATATTTCCAGCTTGTTGTGTGAGCGCTTGCTTTGCTTATATTTCCTGCCTGTTGTGTGAGCGCTTGCTTTGCTTATATTTCCTGCCTGTTGTGTAAGCGCTTGCTTTGCTTATATTTCCTCCCTGTTGTGTGAGTGCTTGCTTTGCTTATATTTCCTCCCTGTTGTGTGAGTGCTTGCTTTGCTTATATTTCCTGCCTGTTGTGTGAGCGCTTGCTTTGCTTATATTTCCTGCCTGTTGTGTGAGCGCTTGCTTTGCTTATATTTCCTGCCTGTTGTGTGAGTGTTTGCTTTGCTTATATTTCCTGCCCGTTGTGTAAGCGCTTGCTTTGCTTATATTTCCTCCCTGTTGTGTGAGTGCTTGCTTTGCTTATATTTCCTGCCAGTTGTGTGAGTGCTTGCTTTGCTTATATTTCATGCCAGTTGTGTGAGTGCTTGCTTTGCTTATATTTCCTGCCTGTTGTGTGAGCGCTTGCTTTGCTTATATTTCGTGCCAGTTGTGTGAGCGCTTGCTTTGCTTATATTTCGTGCCTGTTGTGTGAGTGCTTGCTTTGCTTATATTTCCTGCCTGTTGTGTGAGCGCTTGCTTTGCTTATATTTCCTGCCTGTTGTGTGAGTGCTTGTTTTGCTTATATTTCATGCCTGTTGTGTGAGCGCTTGCTTTGCTTATATTTCCTGCCTGTTGTGTGAGCGCTTGCTTTGCTTATATTTCCTGCCTGTTGTGTGAGCGCTTGCTTTGCTTATATTTCCTGCCCGTTGTGTGAGCGCTTGCTTTGCTTATATTTCCTGCCTGTTGTGTGAGCGCTTTGCTTATATTTCCTGCCTGTTGTGTGAGCGCTTGCTTTGCTTATATTTCCTGCCAGTTGTGTGAGCGCTTGCTTTGCTTATATTTCCTGCCCGTTGTGTGAGCGCTTGCTTTGCTTATATTTCCTGCCTGTTGTGTGAGCGCTTTGCTTATATTTCCTGCCTGTTGTGTGAGCGCTTGCTTTGCTTATATTTCCTGCCTGTTGTGTGAGTGTTTGCTTTGCTTATATATCCTGTCTTTTGCAACACCATGGCGTTACTCTCTGAGCTCCTGGAGCAGCAGATACCGGCATACAGCCGGTGGAAAAGCAAACAAAAGCAAAAAGGAAATTGTTTCTTGTTGGCTTCACAAGTCGAGAAGCACCGAGACGTGCCGCCTTTTATCTGCTCTCCCTTATCTCGCCTTTGGGCTTCTGCATTATGTTGCTGGAGCGATCCAAAGAGGATACACAGGCAGAGGTGTGAGGATGGAAATGAAAAAGTAATCTCAGGCTTCCCTCCTCCATTCGGCATGCATGGATGGGTGCACGGAGAGATGGTGTGTGGGTGGGTGGATGGGCAGCAGAGAGGAGAAGAAGTGGAGGAGGGAGGGTTGTAACGAGGGGTTCCTTCACCCAGGGACACCTCTCTGTCCGAGCCCGTGGAGGAGGATGGAGGAGGATGGAGATAAAGAGGGGCCGGGGCCACATCACGGACTCCCCTTCCTGTGTATCATTAGGCATCATTACGCACAAATTACACACAGAGAAGAAGAAAGACAGATGCTGCTGCCGGTGGCACGTTATTTAGCTATCTGCAGCCCGGGGTGAGAAGGGAGGATGGGGGGGAGGATGGGGGAGGACGGAGGGGAGGGGAGCTAATCTAATACATGTGTGGGGTGATTGCAGGCAGAGCCTCATAGCTGCTGACATTTCAGATGAATGTGGAGCTCAGCTGAAGGATATTAAACAGCGAGAAGCAGAAACAGAAGAGAAGCAGCGAGGTGGAAGGAGGAGAGAAGGAGTTAAAGTCCGAGTGTGTCACAGGGAGATCTCTCCCTCCTCCTCCTCCTCCTCCTCCTCCTCCTCCTCCTCCTCCTCCTCCGACGGCTCGGCTGCGCTGCACCACCTGTTAGTGCGGACCCCTCGTGCACCGACTTGTTTGTGCAGGAATCTCCTCCACTCACACACTCAGAGGTAAGAAACCGCTGCTTTTTACTCCTTTCTTTCATTTCCTCACTTCCAGAAGCTTTCTGCTGCTCCGTCTCTGCCGGCTTCAGAGTCAGCGTCCTCTCTGCTTTAGGTGAAGCGTTCACAGCTGTAACATCTGCACATCTGCACATCTGCACAGCTGCAGGGAGGTTTAGGGCACTTTGTTGGCCAATTCGTCGTGGAGTTTTAGACTTTCCGCTGCGCTCTTTTCCAAGCTCTCATGTGGACGCTGGCACGTCTAATATGAATATTATCTGCACTCTTCACTTTTAAATGAATTAATTAATGATTATTTTTAATGGGTTTTTAATTTTTTAAAAATTTTTATTATTATTTAAAAAAAATGTATTACTTTTTAATGATTTTATTGCTTTCTTGTGATTTTATGTAGCTGTGAAGCACTTTGAATTGCCTTGTGTACGAATTGTGCTCTATAAATAAAATTGCCTTGCCTTACCTATTTAGACTTTACATATTCAGCCTGTTTCGTTACGTTATTTACAGACAATGAAAAATATTTCACTGTTAAATAACTATAAAATATACGATTAAAATGTTTAATTTAATTAATCGCATGATTTCCCTGATTAATCACGATTAATCTCATTTGTACGCAGAATCCAAAAATGAATCCAAAAGTAGTGTATAGCTTTTAGCATTTAGCTTTATTTTAAATGTGCTGCCATATGAATGAAAGTGCCATAACATTTGTTGTGCAAACACACTTTTAACATCAGCATCTTTCTGTAGTTTTTATGTAGAAGCCTCGCTCCACTGTCTGTTTCCTTGAATGACTTGCTGCTATCAGTTGTGTGTTTTGCCTTTAAGTGATATTTTAGACTGGAACTACTACGCTGAGAAGACAATTCAACTTGGCAGTGTTTACAGATGACTTTGGTTCTGTCGACTCCGCCGTCTGGAAGAACTTTAAAATGAAAATGGCCGAGTAAAAGTTCCGTACCCTTCTCCATGTTTGGTGGATCCGCCGATTACTTTCTTTTCCTGTTCCACAGCAGACAGCAGCAGACTTTTACAAAATAAAAACCTGTGAGCAACAGACTTTTACAAAATAAAAGCCTGTGAGCAGCAGACTTTTACAAAATAAAAGCATGTGAGCAACAGACTTTACAAAATAAAAGCATGTGAGCAACAGACTTTACAAAATAAAAGCCTGTGAGCGAGAGAGTTTTACAAAATAAAAGCATGTGAGCAGCAGACTTTTACAAAATAAAAGCCTATGAGCAGCAGACTTTTACAAAATAAAAGCCTGTGAGCAACAGACTTCTACAGAATAAAAGCCTGTGAGCAGCAGACTTTTACAAAATAAAAGCCTGTGAGCAACAGACTTTTACGATAATAAAATTGTAAAATTGACCCCGGTTTGAGTCCCGCATCAGACGAGCCTGTGCTGCGTGTTGTTCCTCCTCTCTCTGCCCTCTGCTTCCTGTCTCTCTGAACTTTCCATTAAAGGCACAAAAGCCCTCAAAACAATTTGTAAAAATTGTTTTAATTTAAAAAAATAAATAAAACCTGCGTTAATGCGCAATAAAATATTTATCGGCGTTAAATAATTAACGAGATAATAACGAGTTAACTCGCCCAGCTCTAATAAAATACCATTATAGTTTCAATTATTTCCTACTGAAAACTGGAGCTAATTCCACAAAATCTACCAGCATGTTTCTGTCACGTCTTTAATTTAATCCCAGAATGAATCTCCACAAATGAAAAAGAGAGTAAGTCTGTGTGGAGCTGCTTCATTCTGATGGATCACCTTCTGTTATCAAAGGGTTCAACTGTAATGAAGAGAGATTGTGTCGTTAATCTACATTTAATCTACATTTACAGCGATTCATTACGATGCTGAGCCGCCTGACATGTTAATGTAATGTCCATGTCAAAGAACAGGACTGTTTGCTTCCTGAAGCTCTCTCAGAGTTTCTCTTTGGACATTTTCTGCTTCTTCCCTCATCTTCAGTCCATTCCTTGTACCTGAAAATTAAGTGATTAAACTGTTTTATGCCACTAGAAATGAATAATCTAGAAGCTCTTTGGGGGTTTTAGACTGGAATTAAGATTTGTTCCCATTTCTTTAGCTGCATGTGTGAAAAACAGCAAAGATAACACAGTGTGACAGACAGAAAACAGGATTTCTGCAGCAACAAGGTGATTCCCAAAGAGCTGTTAGCTGAAAACTTGGCATATCTCAGCATGGTGTGCAGTGTGTCCTTAAAACATTTGAGGAAACTGGACAAGTGGAGGACAGAAGAAGAAGTGTCAGGCCTAAAGAACTATCTACAGCAGATGAACAGGATCTGAAAGTGATGTCATTAAAACATTTGAGGAAACTGGACAAATTTTAAATTTAATTTTTTTTAAATTTCTATTTTTAAATTTTTAAAATTTAAAATTTTTTTTAAAATTTCAAATTGTTTAATTTTTTTAAATTGTTTAAATTTTTTAAATTGTTTAAATTTTTTTTATTTCTAATTTTAATTTTTAATTTTTAATTTAAAGTGTGACGACAGTTTGACAGAAGTGAATCCAGTCATTTGAATGTAATTAGAGAGTTGGAGGGGTGGTGGTGGAATAACACCACAGTCTGGTTTTAGGGTTAAATGTGAAACTGGTTAAAGGTTAAAGTTTACTCCCAGAGGCCTCTGCAAATGCAGGAGTTTTTAAAAAAATTTTTATTTTGAAATACGTGCTTTTATGTTGAAACGAGTAAAACAGGAAGTAGCGCCGGTTAGCTTCGTGAGCTTCACACCTGTAGCGGTGATGTTACCTGCTGGTTTATATTTATTCCTCCATGCTTTTACAATAATAAAACCTGCATTAATGCGCAATAAAATATTTCTTGGCGTTAAATAATTAACAAGTTAACGCGATAATAACGAGTTAACTCTAGATATAATCTATCTAAAGTGCATGGTCAGAACTCTAAAAGACGACATGTTGTGTCTCCACATTCAGAATAATGTGCTGACGACCTCTCTGAGGAATTTGATTGGTTTTTCAGACGCCATCATCTCTCTCTGATTGCATCGGCAGTGTTTGAGAAAGTGAAACACAGCCTGCAGTCAGCCACAGAAATAAATAGCTCGACCTCTTTTACCTCTTTATGAGTCCTGCTCTATTGTTTGAGATCTGAAGCTCTGCAGCTGGGAACAGAAGCAGATCCTCAGCTCTGAGTTTATTCTCTTATCAGGCACATAAATCCAGCTTGTGGGCCACTTGTAGGGATTTTATGAAAGATTTGACAGAAAGATGGCGTCCCTACAGGCGCCGGCGGCGTCTCCTTCAGCTCATTAAATTCCTCGGAGCAGCTTTAGTCGAGATGAAAACTTATTTATTGCTGTGTTCAGATCTGAAGTTCTTCACTGTTTAACCGTATAATCTATTCATGAGAGGCGCATCCATCCATCATCCTCCTCTTATCTGAGGTCAGGAGGAGCTCGCCGGGTGGGAGGAGCTCGGGCAGTGGGAGGAGCTCGGGCAGTGGGAGGAGCTCAGACAGTGGGAGGAGCTCGGGCAGTGGGAGGAGCTCGGCTAGTGGGAGGAGCTCAGACAGTGGGAGGAGCTCAGCCAGAGGGAGGAGCTCGGGCAGTGGGAGGAGCTCGGGCAGTGGGAGGAGCTTGGCCAGTGGGAGGAGCTCAGACAGTGGGAGGAGCTCGGGCAGTGGGAGGAGCTCAGTCAGTGGGAGGAGCTCGGCCAGTGGGAGGAGCTCAGACAGTGGGAGGAGCTCGGCCAGTGGGAGGAGCTCTGCCAGTGGGAGAAGCTCGTCGGGTGGGAGGAGCTCGGCCAGTGGGAGGAGCTCGGCCAGTGGGAGGATCTCAGTCAGTGGGAGGAGCTCGGCCAGTGGGAGGAGCTTGGCCAGTGGGAGGAGCTCGGCCAGTGGGAGGAGCTCGTTAGTCTGGCAGGTGATTTTATTTGAACTACAAGCTTTCAGATTCAAAGAGCACGCAAAGAGGAAGTGAAAAATGTGAAATTAATGATTTATATCTGATATTTGAAGTCCAGATATCATCTTTCGACTCCAATTTTTCAGCCAAAGACTCAATAAAATGATCCTGAAAGATGAATTTGTGCATGTTTACAACAGGTGGTTGTGAGTTTGGGGAAGTAGTTCAGCTTTAGATCTGCAAGTTTACTGACTGACATCATGCTAATGCCATGTGCTCCCCTTCCTCCTCAGAACCTTTTACCCCTTCCTCTGCTTCAGATAAACCCCGAACACACGGCCCGGGCTCTGATTTGCATGCAGCTGTTGGCTGGTGTGAATTATAATGTGACTCGAGCTTCTGAAATCCCACAGAGAAGCAGAGGAACTTGGCAGAGGAGGCGAATGTTTTCTGTTTTCTGCAGGTTTAATGAGACAATGAATCTGAGGCAGGTTCGGGCAACTAAACTGAGAGTGGAGATAATCTGGGAGAATATATGTGATATACCAGAAGTGGAAGCAGTTTTCACTGTTTCCTGTGGACCTGATCACAGAAAAGGAAGAAGATGGGCTGGGATGTGAGGCCCTGTAACACCAGTTAGATGTTTAAAGGTGTCAGAATGACCTTTTTAACAATTTGACACCATTTTCTGAGCTCTTATTGAGACGTTTGAGACACTTTGGTCTGAACACCTGCTGGTTTAAAGGGATAGTTCGCCTCTTTTGACATGAAGCTGTGTGACATCCAATATCAGCAACATCATTTATGAACATCTTCTTACCCCCTGCTGCGTCCTGTGAGCAGAGTTCCAGCCTCGTTTTGGTGTTGATGAAGGTAGTCCGGCTAGTTGGCTGGGGTTTAAAAAATAAAGCGTTTTGCTTCTCAAAACAATATGCGTTCAACAAAGTAAAACATTTGCATCACAAAATCGTTCTCCAGGAAAAAGTCAGACCTCACAATCTCTTGGACCTATTTTCTCTCCCTTCGTATCACCTGCTGGCTCCATAACCTGGGCTCAGATAAGAGGAGGATGATGGATGCATGGCTGTGTTCGAAACCGCCTACTACTCCTACTAACTTTAACTTTTTTTAAGTTCCCGGATGCGTACTAGATTCTCCTAAATGTTGGGTATGCATCATGAGGTTACTACTCATACTCAAACTACCCAAGATGCAACGTAACGTGACGTCGCCGATCGTCATTTCCTGTCAAAACGGCAGTTTCAAGCTAGCTACAACGAGGGTAGGTTCACTTCCTGTTTTCAAAACAAAAGCACTAATTGTATGGTAATGGCTTTCCCTGTGATAAAAGGCAACGGGTATTTTATTTTGTGAAAATAACAGGAAGTGCGTTGCTCACTGCGGCTAGCTTTAGTAGCGCCGCATTCGTGGGAACAAAATTGTAAACAGCCGGTATTTTGTCAGGTTTTCAACACGTTGGGGATCTAAACGACTACTTTCTCACCTGAAAATGTTTCAAATGTTGCTAAAGTTTACAGAGTTTAGAGCTTAAGAAAAATCAGCTTCAGGCCGGCTGATTTCGGCTCGGGCAGGAGCGAAATGCATTGTGGGTAAACGCTCTGCATACTGTGTGATTGATGAGTATGCAGTAGGTAGCATGTAAGTATGGAAGTATGTGGTATGTAGTATGTGGTATGTAGTATGTGGTATGTAGTATGTAGTATGTGGTATGTAGTATGTGGTATGTGGTATGTGGTTTGTTGTATGTAGTATGTGGTATGTTGTATGTAGTATGTAGTATGTGGTATGTGGTATGTGGTATGTAGTATGTGGTATGTGGTATGTAGTATGTGGTATGTGGTATGTGGTATGTAGTATGTGGTATGTGGTATGTGGTATGTTGTATGTAGTATGTGGTATGTTGTATGTAGTATG
This sequence comes from Odontesthes bonariensis, assembly GCF_027942865.1. Classification (NCBI taxonomy): domain Eukaryota; kingdom Metazoa; phylum Chordata; class Actinopteri; order Atheriniformes; family Atherinopsidae; genus Odontesthes; species Odontesthes bonariensis. The sequence continues at coordinate 9,714 of NW_027457482.1, forward strand.
TAGTATGTGGTATGTGGTATGTAGTATGTAGTATGTGGTATGTGGTATGTGGTATGTAGTATGTGGTATGTGGTATGTAGTATGTAGTATGTGGTATGTGGTATGTTGTATGTGGTATGTGGTATGTTGTATGTAGTATGTGGTATGTGGTATGTGGTATGTAGTATGTGGTATGTGGTATGTGGTATGTAGTATGTGGTATGTTGTATGTAGTATGTAGTATGTGGTATGTGGTATGTAGTATGTAGTATGTGGTATGTGGTATGTAGTATGTGGTATGTGGTATGTAGTATGTAGTATGTGGTATGTGGTATGTGGTATGTAGTATGTGGTATGTGGTATGTAGTATGTGGTATGTTGTATGTGGTATGTGGTATGTGGTATGTGGTATGTAGTATGTAGTATGTGGTATGTGGTATGTAGTATGTAGTATGTGGTATGTGGTATGTGGTATGTAGTATGTAGAATGTATTATGCAGTATGCAGTATGTAGAATGTATTATGCAGTATGCAGTATGTAGAATGTATTATGCAGTATGTAGTATGTAGTAGGCGGTTTCGAACACAGCCTCAGACTGTATTCCTTCTTGCATCAGTTTCTTCGTCACATAGATAAAAAAAAACTGCACATCAGGATATAATGGTGGAGGTTCTGAGGAGGACGTGTGGAGAATTAGCTGTGGGTTGTTTCCTGCACTTTCTGTGCAGCACAGTGAGAACGGAGGAGGGTTGAATACCTCCTGCAGCAGAAGACAGCGCTCAGTTCAGCAGGCAGAGAGATGAAGCTTTAGCTGCAAGTTTAAACTGAAAAATCACCGACTAAACAAACGTATTCACAGCAGCAGGGGCTCCATTTAGCTGGTTTTACTCCTTCTAAACTGGGACTGGACTGGTTCGTCTTTGGTGTGTTTCAGGGTTCATTTGGATCATAAGAGCAGTCAGCACAAAAACACATGAAAACCCAGGTGTTATGTAAAGTTAACCCTCCTTGTTGTCCTGCGGGTCCAAAGTGACCCACTACCATGTTTAGCTGTAGCAAAAATACCTTAAACTATCTTTTTCCAACTTGAAATGTTATGCCTTTTCCTAAAGGGACCCCATCATTAGAAAAAGTCACACTTTATTTTTGTTTATGTTTCCATGTGGGCTGTACACCACTAGGGTACAAAGATTGTCTTATGGGTCATTTTTGACCCGTGAATTATAAAAACATTTAAACACCAGAAAATAGTTCATTGTTTTTTTCCCCTTTCAATATAATTAATTCAGAAGTAATTACTTACACATTTATATAATAGCAATAATAAACCTTTATTATGTAAAAGAAAACTGAGAAAACAAGAAAACTGTTGGTCCAACTGACCAAAAAAAAAAAAGAAAAGTGTAATCCTGAAAACTGCTGATTGTCTTTTTGTATTGTGTAACAAAAACTACATGATAAAAAATGTATTGAATTGAGTTGAATAGATAAATAACAGGTGGTTTCATCATACAAAATAGATTTTGATAGATTTAATTTAAGTTTAAATAGATTTAAAATTCAATTAAGTTGCTTTATTTTGGGACTTTGGTAGGGCGAGTCATTTCTGACCCGTAGGACAAAGGGAGTAAACACAATGTTAAGACCGTATAAGGGTTAACTGATGTTCGGGCGTTCCAGGGAACAAAGATCTGTACATAATAAAAGTTTTAATCCCTTTTTCTAATATAATGGCAGCAAAGGGAACAAACCTCGGCTGCTTCATTCAGACGGCATCAGTTCTATGAAGAGGGAACTGGATAATAAATAAACACGACAGAAGCAACTTTTCGCCACAAAATTTGATATGGATTACCAGTGCACACCAGTAACCACTCCGGTGAGTTGATGATTTTGAAAACGGACGTTTATGGTGCTTTTACGGACCTTTTAGGACATGCACATGACTTGCCGTTCTGAAGCAGGTTGAGAAGAATCAAAATTAGGCAAATACCGGAGACAGCAGTAAACATCAAAAAAGCGGTGAGGGGGGTTCTAAAACATTGCAGACGACTCAGAAAAGAGGCTTAATGTTGAAAATACTGGAGTTCCCCTTTAAGTTTTTCTTGAAAAAAAGGGAAGTTTTTGGAGCTTTGCTCACCGGGTACGGTAAAAGTTTAATTTACCAGCTTGCTCCATTGGTGGGACGACGCTCTGATTGGTTGTTGCGCATCCTATTGCGTGGCGTTGAGTAAAGAGGCAACTTAACAGACAACCGTTTATCCCGCCCACACTGCTATCCAGCTTCACTAGACCCCTGTACAGCTTTTTGCTGTACGGGTCGGGCTTGCTAGGCTACCCATTGACATGTTTTTTTTCAAAAATCCTGTTCCCAATACATTTTCTATGAGGGTTTATGTGCTCGCACAAACAACGTGCTTTCGTCATATGTCTGCTGCCATGAATATTCTACGAAGAAGATGGCGAGTGCAACAATACGGTAGTGTTTCTCACAGAAGTACCCTTTAGTCGTCGTACTAATGCAGAGAAGGAAGTTTGGAAGAATTTTGCGGGATTTTCGAGCTAGCCTTGCGAGGCAAAGATGAAACCCAGGGCTCCACCAACCCTGGTGTTTTCCAGGTAGGATTTGATGTAGCTAAATAACTTAACCTTTTGTGCTCAGTCATTGACTTGTAATGATTTAAATCTTTTATATAATGTTGACAATAATAGCAGAATGTATAATGACACATTCATTGTTAATGGTGCAGTATTATATTTAAAAAAGAGAGAAATCTCACATTAGTAAGCTGCACTTAACCATGTTTGACAACTGGTTATGCTTTTCTAAGTCATATTTTCCAAAACTTCAATAAACACTTGACTTGGATTTATATGTTGTCATTTTAATTACATTCTTTAGAATGAAAATTGAATGAATCTTATCATTAAGAGCTTATGTGTTTACTTATTTCATAGAATCCTGGAAAAATATGAGAAAAATAAATAAATAATGGTTAAGGTGTAATCTTAACTGATTGGCAAATTATGCAAAAAATAACAAAAATGTATTAAAAATTATTACAATAAATTATGCTACCTAGACAAATATACCTCAGTCCTATGGACTTTTATGGTACTTATGGACATAACGGGGGAAATTGCAGAGTCACTTTGGTTATTTGGCAGACCAAATAACCAAAGTGACTCTGCGTTGTGTTTATTTAAGGAAGACAAGGAGTTTCTGGACGATTGGACATTTTATTTCCTGCGTGGGAACATAACAGGTTTGCATCAGTGCAATCGGTTCAGCTTCGCACAGCACACTCTGATGCAGCTTTCACAGACTGGAAACTGCACTACCTAAAAAAAAAATGTCAGGAGCCGCCACTGTGGAGAACAGAACAAATAAACTGGGTTTGGTTCATTTAAATATTTATATATTAAAGTATTGGCTGACAGCAGAGGCAGAGAGGAGGGTTTGGCTCCCTCCAGCAGACGTAAAGTTCCTGTTTGCTGGACCTTTGCAGCTTAAATCTGCTGCTGCTGGCACTCGAGATGTCTGATAACAGTATTGATTACAAAATAATGAACTTGTTATCGTGACGAAGTGAAGAGCCGTGGAGCCCAGATAATGAGATGATTATTCTGTGGCATTAGGATCATCTGAAGCTTTTCTGCTCCTGGAAGCCCAGATGTGCTGATGTTAAACAACCATTAAGAACCTCACTTCATCACCTCCCTGCTGTGCACCGAGACATTCAGGGAAATTACATGTTTTCCAGTCATTGCTTTAAATGAGGATGTATTCTGTTTCCTCTTGATGTGTCTCTTCCTGTAAAGTTACCCCGTGGTTTTAAGTCTCTGGTCTCAGTTCCATGTTCTCAGTGGGTTGTTTCTTTGAACTCTTTGGTGTCGGTGGCTCTCTGTTCTGTTCTCACTTGGTATTTTGTTTGAGCTTTTACTTTTTATTGTGTTTTAGATCGTTGTTCTGAATGATTCCTCCTGGTTCCTGGTTCCCTGTTTTGGTTCTTAGCTCCACTTTCACAGCTGTCTCCACCTCAGTATATTTACTCCTTTGTTCAGCTCGCTCAGCTTCCTTTTATTAGGGACCGAGCAGTGAAACTGTAAGGACCCAATTGTATCTGTAAGGATTATTATTATTCTTCCGTCTTCCGTCCGATTCTTTGCAAAAGGTGCTCGCAAAATTTCAAGAGTTTTCGAGCACCTGCCAGTCGACGACATGAAAGAATCTAAACTTTATATTTTTGGGAGTCGCTCATTGACTCTGTAGCGCCCCCTACAATGCTTAAAAATGGTCCCCGCATTGGGGTTAGTGTCGTGTGGGACGACAAAAGTTGGTACACTCATTCATCATGCCCAGACGCACAAAAAAGTCTCATGCCGCCATGGTCCCACGTCACAGGAAGGCGGCCATTTTGGATGGAAAGTGCGTTTTCGTGCCATTTTTGCCCGATTCCACGCCTTGCATATGATCGAACTTGTCCTACAGATTTAATGCTACAGACTTCAAACTTGGCCAGGTTACTCTTAAGACATGGGGGGAAAAAATCATGGAGAAACTTTTCCAAACTCTGAATGGTGTGGGCGTGGCCAGGCGGTGACAATCGTGTGATGGCGTTTGTGATTTGAAAGCCTTATCATCATCGTAAGGTCATAAACTTGGCACACACGTCCACCCTGACAACCTCGTCCGTATGTAAAGGGTATCGTGTGTGGGCGGAGCAAAATGGCTCAGTGGCGCCCCCCTAGAAATGTTCAAAGACCCCCTTCGCATTATGTGCTCGTGCGTACGCAGAGGGTATCGTGCGTGTGGGCAGAGCTGCAGCTCCAGCGTCCAGCGCATGCCCCCAACGTACGCACATCCCAACGTACGCACACCTCGGTCCCGCATACAGCTGCTTGCAGCTTTCTAGTTATCATTATTATTTATTGTCAGGAAGAAACTACATTCATGTGCAAACAAATAAAAAGTCCCGTTAGCATGGTTAGCACGATTAGCACAGTTAGCGCGGTTAGCACAGTTAGCACGTTAACGCCATCTTCATTTGAATAAAGGTTCGATCTGTTCACCGTCTGGTTTAGGTTGAGCGCAGATCACAGGTGCCACAGTTAAACTGCTTTAACACCAAACGTAACATGAAAAAACAGGTCTTTTAAACTCAAATGCACCCTCAGAAATAACAGGATTGAATATTTTCCTTTTGTCAGCAGCAGTATGTTCACCATCAGGTCTCTGAGGGCTACAAACAGAATTTAAGGCATGTCCTGTAAATATCACCACCTCCCAGAGGACGAGCCTTTAAC
>NW_027457482.1:20000-24887 GCF_027942865.1 Odontesthes bonariensis
TGGGGTTGGATCAGGGCCCACTTCCACACCTGGGATGATATGGGGTTGGATCAGGGCCCACTTCCACCTCTGGGATGGAATGGGGTTGGATCAGGGCCCACTTCCACCCCTGGGATGGTATGGGGTTGGATCAGGGCCCACTTCCACCTCTGGGATGGAATGGGGTTGGATCAGGGCCCACTTCCACCCCTGGGATGGTATGGGGTTGGATCAGGGCCCACTTCCACCTCTGGGATAGTATGGGGTTGGATCAGGGCCCACTTCCACCCCTGGGATGGTATGGGGTTGGATCAGGGCCCACTTCCACCTCTGGGATGGAATGGGGTTGGATCAGGGCCCACTTCCACACCTGGGATGATATGGGGTTGGATCAGGGCCCACTTCCACCTCTGGGATGGAATGGGGTTGGATCAGGGCCCACTTCCACCCCTGGGATGGTATGGGGTTGGATCAGGGCCCACTTCCACCTCTGGGATGGAATGGGGTTGGATCAGGGCCCACTTCCACCCCTGGGATGGTATGGGGTTGGATCAGGGCCCACTTCCACCTCTGGGATAGTATGGGGTTGGATCAGGGCCCACTTCCACCCCTGGGATGGTATGGGGTTGGATCAGGGCCCACTTCCACCGCTGGGATGGTATGGGGTTGGATCAGGGCCCACTTCCACCTCTGGGATGGTATGGGGTTGGATCAGGGCCCACTTCCACCTCTGGGATGGTATGGGGTTGGATCAGGGCCCACTTCCACCTCTGGGATGGTATGGGGTTGGATCAGGGCCCACTTCCACACCTGGGATGATATGGGGTTGTATCAGGGCCCACTTCCACCTTTGGGATGGTATGGGGTTGGATCAGGGCCCACTTCCACCTCTGGGATGGAATGGGGTTGGATCAGGGCCCACTTCCACACCTGGGATGGTATGGGGTAGGGATCAGGGCCCACTTCCACCTCTGGGATGGTATGGGGTTGTATCAGGGCCCACTTCCACCGCTGGGATGGTATGGGGTTGTATCAGGGCCCACTTCCACCTCTGGGATGGTATGGGGTTGTATCAGGGCCCACTTCCACCTCTGGGATGGTATGGGGTTGTATCAGGGCCCACTTCCACACCTGGGATGGTATGGGCTTGGATCAGGGCCCACTTCCACACCTGGGATGGTATGGGGTTGTATCAGGGCCCACTTCCACCCCTGGGATGGTATGGAGTTGGATCAGGGCCCACGTCCACACCTGGGATGGTATGGGCTTGGATCAGGGCCCACTTCCACCCCTGGGATGGGATGGGGTTGGATCAGGGCCCACTTCCACCTCTGGGATGGAATGGGGTTGGATCAGGGCCCACTTCCACCTCTGGGATGGAATGGGGTTGGATCAGGGCCCACTTCCACACCTGGGATGATATGGGGTTGGATCAGGGCCCACTTCCACCTCTGGGATGGAATGGGGTTGGATCAGGGCCCACTTCCACCCCTGGGATGGTATGGGGTTGGATCAGGGCCCACTTCCACCTCTGGGATGGAATGGGGTTGGATCAGGGCCCACTTCCACCCCTGGGATGGTATGGGGTTGGATCAGGGCCCACTTCCACCTCTGGGATAGTATGGGGTTGGATCAGGGCCCACTTCCACCCCTGGGATGGTATGGGGTTGGATCAGGGCCCACTTCCACCTCTGGGATGGTATGGGGTTGGATCAGGGCCCACTTCCACCTCTGGGATGGTATGGGGTTGGATCAGGGCCCACTTCCACCTCTGGGATGGTATGGGGTTGGATCAGGGCCCACTTCCACCTCTGGGATGGTATGGGGTTGGATCAGGGCCCACTTCCACACCTGGGATGATATGGGGTTGTATCAGGGCCCACTTCCACCTTTGGGATGGTATGGGGTTGGATCAGGGCCCACTTCCACCTCTGGGATGTAATGGGGTTGTATCAGGGCCCACTTCCACCGCTGGGATGGTATGGGGTTGTATCAGGGCCCACTTCCACCTCTGGGATGGTATGGGGTTGTATCAGGGCCCACTTCCACCTCTGGGATGGTATGGGGTTGGATCAGGGCCCACTTCCACACCTGGGATGGTATGGGCTTGGATCAGGGCCCACTTCCACACCTGGGATGGTATGGGGTTGTATCAGGGCCCACTTCCACCCCTGGGATGGTATGGAGTTGGATCAGGGCCCACGTCCACACCTGGGATGGTATGGGCTTGGATCAGGGCCCACTTCCACCCCTGGGATGGTATGGGGTTGGATCAGGGCCCACTTCCACCTCTGGGATGGTATGGGGTTGGATCAGGGCCCACTTCCACACCTGGGATGATATGGGGTTGTATCAGGGCCCACTTCCACCTTTGGGATGGTATGGGGTTGGATCAGGGCCCACTTCCACCTCTGGGATGGAATGGGGTTGGATCAGGGCCCACTTCCACACCTGGGATGGTATGGGGTAGGGATCAGGGCCCACTTCCACCTCTGGGATGGTATGGGGTTGTATCAGGGCCCACTTCCACCGCTGGGATGGTATGGGGTTGTATCAGGGCCCACTTCCACCTCTGGGATGGTATGGGGTTGTATCAGGGCCCACTTCCACCTCTGGGATGGTATGGGGTTGTATCAGGGCCCACTTCCACACCTGGGATGGTATGGGCTTGGATCAGGGCCCACTTCCACACCTGGGATGGTATGGGGTTGTATCAGGGCCCACTTCCACCCCTGGGATGGTATGGAGTTGGATCAGGGCCCACGTCCACACCTGGGATGGTATGGGCTTGGATCAGGGCCCACTTCCACCCCTGGGATGGGATGGGGTTGGATCAGGGCCCACTTCCACCTCTGGGATGGAATGGGGTTGGATCAGGGCCCACTTCCACCTCTGGGATGGAATGGGGTTGGATCAGGGCCCACTTCCACACCTGGGATGATATGGGGTTGGATCAGGGCCCACTTCCACCTCTGGGATGGAATGGGGTTGGATCAGGGCCCACTTCCACCCCTGGGATGGTATGGGGTTGGATCAGGGCCCACTTCCACCTCTGGGATGGAATGGGGTTGGATCAGGGCCCACTTCCACCCCTGGGATGGTATGGGGTTGGATCAGGGCCCACTTCCACCTCTGGGATAGTATGGGGTTGGATCAGGGCCCACTTCCACCCCTGGGATGGTATGGGGTTGGATCAGGGCCCACTTCCACCTCTGGGATGGTATGGGGTTGGATCAGGGCCCACTTCCACCTCTGGGATGGTATGGGGTTGGATCAGGGCCCACTTCCACCTCTGGGATGGTATGGGGTTGGATCAGGGCCCACTTCCACCTCTGGGATGGTATGGGGTTGGATCAGGGCCCACTTCCACACCTGGGATGATATGGGGTTGTATCAGGGCCCACTTCCACCTTTGGGATGGTATGGGGTTGGATCAGGGCCCACTTCCACCTCTGGGATGTAATGGGGTTGTATCAGGGCCCACTTCCACCGCTGGGATGGTATGGGGTTGTATCAGGGCCCACTTCCACCTCTGGGATGGTATGGGGTTGTATCAGGGCCCACTTCCACCTCTGGGATGGTATGGGGTTGGATCAGGGCCCACTTCCACACCTGGGATGGTATGGGCTTGGATCAGGGCCCACTTCCACACCTGGGATGGTATGGGGTTGTATCAGGGCCCACTTCCACCCCTGGGATGGTATGGAGTTGGATCAGGGCCCACGTCCACACCTGGGATGGTATGGGCTTGGATCAGGGCCCACTTCCACCCCTGGGATGGTATGGGGTTGTATCAGGGCCCACTTCCACCCCTGGGATGGTATGGAGTTGGATCAGGGCCCACTTCCACCCCTGGGATGGTATGGAGTTGGATCAGGGCCCACTTCCACACCTGGGATGGTATGGGCTTGGATCAGGGCCCACTTCCACTTCTGTGATGGCAGCATTGATGCAGAAAAGCTCACTGAGGTTTTACAGCAGCTCTTTCATTCGTCCTGGAGACAAACATGTTCCCGCCTGCTTCATATGATCACAGCATTGATGTACCAAAGCTTTCATCTCTACCCAGTCGAGCTTCTGTGGGCTTATCTTGGAGAAACTGATCCTCCTTCACTGGTGTCTGTGGAGACCGGCCTTGAGTGTTTTCAGCTTGAAAGAAAAGATCTATCAGAGGTGGTCAGATTCATGAGAAAGAGTGATAAAATATGCAGAATGTTTTGATCTCATCTTTTCCGGCTGGATCCCTGCGGGGTTGTGGAGGTTTTGTTAGGTTTTCATCTCATCGGTGAAACAAAAGATTCAGAATGTTGAACACATCTCTGTTGAAACTTTAAAATTCTGCTTCAGAGACGGGTCTTTAAAAGATTTATTGGAGATGTTGGAGTCAAGCTTCTTTGGTACCTTCGGACCTCCATAAACTGAGATCTTTAGGGCTCCATGGGGCTTCTGACGTCTGATTTCTGTCCCCTCTGGACTGTTCACTGGTGTTTTCAACATGTTTGATATGGTTTTCTCTTTAAATTCCAGTTTTTATAATCGTTAGAAATTGGCTGAGATCAGAGTCGCTGGTTCAGGAAGTTCAGGTCCAACCAGGATGACTTCCGGGAGACATTTCCTACCAGCATCAGGACTTTTGGCAGACTCTGGACTCGCTGTAGAGATTCCACCCTGTATGGAAGGCCCTGTTGGCCTCCCATACAGGGTGCAACAGACTTTTACAAAATAAAAGCCTGTGAGCAACAGACTTTTAAAATAATAAAAGCCTGCGAGCAACAGACTTAATATTAGACAATAATTAAAATAAACAAGACAACAATTAAATAAATAAATAAATAAATAAATAAATAAAACAGGGGTGGTCTGTGGCGTAGTGGGCTGAGCAGGCGCCCCATGTACAGAGGCTATAGT
>NW_027457483.1:0-24886 GCF_027942865.1 Odontesthes bonariensis
TAGATCTGCTGATGCCGTACTGACTGAAGTTTCAGAAGTTTGTGTGCTGCAGGTCTTTTGCGACAGGAACAGCATTCATTGCATTGCTTATGACTCTCACTGACAGTTTGTCATTTTGAAGTGTAGATGTCTTAACCGTGTCTGGCAACTGTGCGCAGAGTTGATCAAAGTCAGAATCTTTGTATAGAGACGTAATGGATGATGGCAGTGTCACCTCATCCCCGTCCCCAGCTGTCACTAGTAGCCTCTCAATGTCCACCACTACTCCGAAATCACGCTGGTCGAAGCGCCTATCGTTGTGAAGAACCTGTCCCTTGCACCCTCCTGGTTCTTTTTAGCACATCGGGATTGCTTGGTTGATGAGGCGTCGTAAGATCCCTGCAGCACTCACTTGAACAGTGCCCATGGCTAGCCTCAGCGAGGTTCGGTTAGCGTAGTAGTTGAAGAACATTCGTCACTAGCCCCTTTCACACTGAGACCCGCTACCATCGCGGGTCCAAATTGCAATGTGAAAGCTTGGCGTATTAGGTGACACGTGTAACTTGATGTCGCTGTTGTTCTGAATCAGCTGTCCATTCTGTCTTTTAAACTCCTCACGTCACGCCACGCCCACGTCCGACCCGCGTCAATTGCTTTCACACCAAACTCGGCTCGGCAAAAAGACTAGAGTCCGACGCGGATCGAAAGTCGAGTTGACACGCCAGCCCGGGTCGTCAGTGTGAAAGGAACTGTTGCTTGGTTGGTCCACAGTTGAAGGTTGGGGCACAGCTGTCCCATCAGATGATGCTGTGCTTTTTACTTCTTTTGCTTTGAAATATTCAAAAATGGATTTGTGCCTTTTCATTTTGGTTGTATATTCCAGCCACGAACAATCTCTGCAGTCTACCACAATCACTACTTCTGCCGAGCGATTTTCAGTGCTGCGCTGTATAGGCCTACATTTTGCAACATTGACGTGTGAGGTGAAAAATATTGGTTAAGGAAAACGCTTGATTAAATTATTACCGCATGGGTTGTGTTTAAGTTTGCTCTTTTTTGCTCTTCGAAAGGTTTTGAGTTGAAAAAAAAACTTGCAGGCTCTCGGATACACACAGAGCGGGGAGGAGGAGGGTTCATTAATTCATTCATGGGAGGGAGCCAATCAGAGACGCCTCATTATCGCGTCACGGATATGCATGAGAAGGACCGGAAAACCCTGTCGTATCTCATCAAGCCATTCTTCCTGGCCACAAAAACAGCTTGAAACAAAGCAACCATAACGTTTTTTTAAACAGAACCGACAACTAATGCATTCAATAACAATGGTGAACACAGCAGTATTAATGAAATGACGATGGAAGTTGGCCTTTAATGCAGAGCCCATGGGATCATGAGCGTCCAATATTGATTTTTGGCCATGTCCCATATGCAGAGATGTCTCTAGATTCTCAGAATCTTTGATATAATAGAATAGCCTTTATTGTCACGATATATACAGTGCATACATATAACGAGAATCCGATGCCACTCCTGCAGGTGCAAATATGCAAAAATAGAAAATAAAAATTACAAATAGTATTATATGCTGCAGATAATGGAATTTTCAGTCTTTTTTATTATCTTCTTGTTTTCACATTGAGTGACATAATTCTGGCATGACTTCACATTTTTTTAATGCAGTTTTTGCACATTGCTGAACCTCTGTTCATCTCTACTTCTGAGAGACTCTGCCTCTCTAAGGTGCTCTTTTTATCCTCCTGCCTTTTGTTTTTAGCACTTACTTAAGATGAGCTAATAAATGTACTACCTTCAACATTTGATATATTTTTTGTGTTCTATAGATAAAATATTGGTTTAGGAGATCTAAAAAAATCATTGCATTCTGGTTTATTTACATTTGACAAAACAGTGTTACACCTTTTTGAAATCAGGGTTGTATTTGTCAACAGAACACAGATATTTGTTATGTCTCATTTCAGGTGTTCCAGCTATTTTTGTGGCAATCTGGGCAATTTTAAGGGCAACACTAGCAGATGCAAGGTAAGAGAGCAAGTATTATCTGTATTCATACAGTATTTGGAGGTCTTCTGTCATTTCAACAATGACAAGTGCTTAATTGTAGTGACATTTAAGTCATCAATGAAATCAAATTAAGCATGGATGATTTAGTATGCAACACAATTCTGAATGATAAAAACATCCATTTATTACAGCAGCTTATAAGAGTTAAAACTGAGTTGTAGAGGCACATTCACCAAATGTTTGGTTCATTTGATGCAAATAACATCCTTTTCACTGTAATGAAGAGGGAAAGAAATATTCTGTGCTCCTGAAATGTCCCTCATTGTCCTTTGACCAGAACATCATTGAAATCTGTGATGAATTTCTCTCAAACGCTCTGTAAAATAAAACATTTGTTAAAGATTCAATATAACATTAAAATAAAACACTTTTTATGAAACAGTAAGTGTTTTTAAATCGAAATTGGAAAAGTGTATGTATGTAGTACTCTGTCTTTGTTCTACATCCTCCCTATGGATAAATGGATGGATTTTTTTGATGATGTTTGATCAAAAGTGACTCATAATCTTCATTAATTTCTTACCAGCTCACTATTTAGTCTCCCTTTTCTTGCCTTTTCAATTTGATTTTCCGCCCCTGTGTATTGTCAACTGCAGGTGCTGGGAGTTAAGTGCTGGTAACATAAAATGGATCTACCAGGTGCCTATCTTAACAGCAATTGGGGTAAGAGTGTGAAAAGCAGCGATTGCTATTGGCTGTGAATCCAATTTAAAATGTTTCCTTTTGATGGCTTGAGTATGAATAAGGAAGAAACCATTTTGAACATGGCTAGGCTTGCCATATTTTTGGGCTTTGTGAATATTTCAGTACGAGCTGGGTACAACAGTTTTCTTCCTTTCCTTGGCTTCAATAACTGTTTCTACTATACTTCTTTGCATACCAAGCAAAACTGTATGTGTAGAATTTATAAAATAGAGATACAGCACATGCACTTGCCTGAACAAAGAGTCTTGTGGTTGTTTTATACTGCATGAAATGGCTAATGCTTTAAACTGTGGATTGTACTCGTTTTCTTTTTAAGCACAACTTTTGTTGAGGTTCCAGAAAGCTGAGCAGCAGGTCTTTGTCAGAAAACGGATGGATGGGTTTTTTTTCGCGCTTGGAGTGTTTAAAGGAACAGTAGAGGCCCAAATATGAACACAAAGACCCGCAAAAAGTGAGCTTTGCATAATATGTCCCCTTTAATAACGATATTGACTCTGGTTGGGTTTCTGTGTCTGATCTAGCTCTACGTTCGATTTACTATAATGGTCACATTTCTGCAGTATGGCTTGCACCATGAGAATTTTATTTGCTTCAGTTGGTAGATATTTAATGTGAGATATTTTGATAAAATTTAGAATAAATTTGACCTCAGTAATGGAATGCTGTTCATGCTGAAGGACAGCAAAGCCAACACAAGTGCCTTATAATTCATTCCCATTTGGTATTTCATCACACTGGTATTCAGTTCTCTTTTTTTATCTTGGTTGCCAATGCAAATTATGGAAATCAGAAAGTGTATCTTTCTCTTTCATCCTCTATGTAATGTAGCACAAAAATCCTCCAGGGGCTGAGGAATCTTTCAGCGCTGGAGCTAGTTGTAAAAAGATAAATTGAGGAAAGAGATGATGAAGAGAGAATCTTTAGTCATGCACTGTCTTGCTGTGAGGGCAACTTTCCCAAAAGCTCTGAATTAATGACTAAACTACTTAAAAATTACTCAGCTGTTGAATGAACACTTTTGACTTGAGTTGTCATTGCATTCAAGGATAAGTAAGTAGCTGCCAAGCTGTGACTGGAAAATCTCTTGCAGATTCTAATCACAGGCAAGATTTACATTATGTACCAGGACTAATACCCTGCTGGCTTTAACCGATTATCTCCTGAAATCACAGAGCGCAAACCATTCTTAATTAGACCGTATGCTGCTTCAACAGTCCTTGCACTGATAGAGAACATTAGCTAGAAAAGCTTGTAATATGAGAAAAGAATGGTAGTTTTTGCTTTGTCCTCTAAAACGGGCCACTAAAAATGAACAGTGTAATTACTGAGTAAAATTGTCATCAAAGACATAACAGAACAATATAAGAGCTGGTTCAAGAACTAAACCAGATTTTATTGACCTTTTTTCCTAAATTAATCTAAACTCTAAAGCTTTTTATTGATTTTAAAGTACTTTGGTGAATTTATGGAAATATTTTGAGTATACAAAATTAATTTATTTGCATTTATTTCTGAAGATACAATGACCTAAGTGCTGCATTTAGCTCTGTAAAGGGGTGTTAGTATATCTGACAATGAATGTAGGAATGAGGATGTGCTGACGACCGTTCTCATGTCATTTTTATAGATGTTTTAATGTTGGATGAATTATATAAAGGCATAGCCTGAAGAGAGTGTGTAAAACAGAGTAATACTGTTTGATTGAATTTACAATTAATATTTAGCTAGATGTTTATGTCTTGTTGAAAATTAAACTCGTGAATATATAGATGCACATGCAGGCGGTAAAACTGGTTTGATATTACTGTAGATGACCTGTCAACACCTGTGACACACTGATACAGTATATTCACAAATGGTGGGGGAAATCTCATTTTTGTGTGACAGGTGCAGGTTTTGATTTCATTCATGAAGACTTGATTGTTCAGCATGAATGATAACATAAATAGTCATAGTCATATTGACCAGTTTCATTGGAAAGTGATAAAGAAAGATTTGTTTTGGGGGTTGCAGCTTAAATTCTACAGTTTTTTCACATCACACCGTTTTTTTTTAGAGTGAGATGATACTTTTTCATAGAGGATTAAGTCCTCTATGGGACTAGTATATTGTTAAGTTAAGTATTCGTCTTTATGAATAGAAATGTAGGAAAAGCACAATTTGAGGATAAAATGATAACATATGACTGACATATTGCTGTAATTTCATTGGGACTTTGCAATAGATCTTTTGTTTTTCTTATAAAATAAAGTCAGTAAACTTTATTTTACTAATCAAACATGTGAATTAATACATTTACAGCCACATATTTAAGTGTACAAAGTATACTTTGAGTTGTCCCACTTTACCACACAAAAATACAATCAATACACTTCAAATTCTGCTTTTCTACAATTTATTCACAACTAAAATATACTCAGCCCAAAACTAGTTGTTTCAAGTTTCAAAGTTCAAGTTAACTAATCATTCTCACACCACGTTTACTAGAGATTAATTTGACTGCAAGCACAGTCAAGTATGCTGAAATTTGATATACTTACACTATATTGCCAAAAGTATTCACTCACCCAAATAATTAAATTCAGATGTTCCAATCACTTCCATGGCCACAGGTGTATAAATTTCACGTAAAATGACAGAGCGGATGCTGAGGCGCATAGTGCGCAGAGGTCGCCAACTTTCTGCAGAGTCAATCGCTACAGACGTCCAAACTTCATGTGGCCCTCAGATTAGCTGAAGAACAGTGCGTAGAGAGCTTCATGGAATGGGTTTCCATGGCGAGCAGCTGCATCCAAGCCAAACATCACCAAGTGCAATGCAAAGCGTCGGATGCAGTGGTGTAAAGCACGCCGCCGCTGGACTGTAGAGCAGTGGAGACGTGTTCTCTGGAGTGACCAAGCACGCTTCTCCATCTGGCAATCTGAGGGAGGAGTCTGGGTTTGGCGGTTGCCAGGACAACGGTGTAAATTTGGTGGGGTGTGGGGTTGTTGTTCAGGATGGGCTTGGCTTGGCCCCTTAGTTCCAGTGAAAGGAACTCTGAATGCTGCAGCATACCAAGAGATGTTGGACCATTTCATGCTCCCAACTTTGAGGAAACAGTTTGGGGATGGCCCCTTCCTGTTCCAACATGACTGCTCACCAGTGCACAAAGCAAGGTCCATAAAGACCTGGATGAGCCAGTTTAATGTGGATGAACCTGACTGGCCTGCACAGAGTCCTGACCTTCAACCCGATAAAACACCTTTGGGATGAATTAGAGCAGAGACTGTGAGCCATGCCTTCTGTCCAACATCTGACCTAACAAATGTGCTTCTGGAAGAATGGTCAAAAATTCCCATAAACACACTCCTGAACCTAATGTAGTGTATATCGTACATAGTATATTTATTTTTCACCATGGCCTGTGTGGCTGTTTGCTGGGCTATCTCAGTTGATGAAGAGCAAATAAGTCAGATTAGCCCTATAATAATCAACCTTACCTTACCGTGTCAGTGGTAAATTCCCTGAATTCTTGGGGCTCTGCTGACTCTGAGCTGTATTGGCTACTTTGTTTTACTTTTACTGTGTGTCTCTCCCCACACCAACAGCATCCTCACTGCCATTTCCACATTTAGTGGCTGAAGTAGGAGCTCTAACAAATGAAATGTCAGTGATTTTAAAGGATTTTGATGCACCTGCCTCCAGGGCTTTCTTTTTATTATGTTTTGTTAAATCCATCATTCAGAGTGATTGACAGAAGCACGAGAAAGAAGCTAGGTTAAACTAACAAGGACCAAAGTATAATTTAATAAAAATGAAAAGCCCCGTTGTTAAAAAGGCTCATCTACCTGACATAATCCTTATTATTTTGGTCAGTTAGTTCTTCATTTGGCTATTATTTTGGTCAGTTAGTTCTTCATTGGCTAATTTAGCTGTCAGTCATTGTCACAGTCAACCAATCCCGTTGCACTCCTAGCTGTCTGTCCCCGCCCACTGCTTCTCCCGTTTCTCAGTCAGATCGCGGATCACAGACTGCCTTTCACAGACATTTGGAGCATTGAAAGTTTGTCAAAGTGCTGTGCGTACATGACAACTAACCACACACATTAATGCACTTTGGATATTCTGTGGGTGACAGTGTGTGGATTTTGTAGATGGTGACAAAGCTTCTACATAAACATTCTCAAAGTCAACTTCAACTGTGTCTTATGCTGGACATCCCGGAGCGTGTTTGAATCCTTTTATCAACCAATAATAACGGGTGAGGGCTACATTAGCCAACCGTGCAGATGGGTGAGAGCTTCCAAGAGCTAACCGTATTTTTCATGGTCCTTCGAGCCGGATTCAGACTCACTGCGGATTAACATGTTGAATTACTCAGACAAAGAGGAACCTACTGTGTGCACTGAGCCACAGACATCCTTCGCCACATCCTGGGGCGACCATGTCGTGGACCAGATGAGGCGTTCGTCACCACTACACATATCACCACACCCACGAAGTCGCTACACAGCGGATGGAAATGATTGGCGATATGCAGCAGGCCATGGCTCATCACCTCCTGTAAGCCAAGTCTCCTACTCACCACCGCACTGGGTGATAAAGGACAGTTGGGACACCGCTAAGGAAGAAATGAGGCAGGAGATCGAATTCCTCCATCGTAGGCAAGACGCCCTGCTATCAGAAATGGCCAGGATGGAAACTGATCATGCTGGTCATCGACCTCGGTCTGGATATGGACGAGAGGAGCCCCCAAATCACTCTTGGTCCTCCTCCACACGACCAGTCCCAGCTCCTCGGCAAGGTAGATGTGAGGTAATGACGGAGCTAACCCGACCTATTCCAGCCCCACGAACAAAGAGACCCAACGCTACCCCTGCACGTTCAGACAGCCCTGGCTCAGAAACTGGACCACAGGAGCAGTTAAAGGAAAGGTCATCTTATTTTGGGCAGAACGCCTCCCATTCACGTTCGTCCGATGCCGATGGTCATAGGCAGGAAACATCCAGGCAGCGGGACTCCGCTCACCGTCGAGATTCTAATCGCTCCTATCAGCTAGAGCGCTCATCGTCCCCCTCCCATTATGGATGCTCCCAAAGTAGACCTCCGAGTCCCCCATCTCAGAGGAGTCATTTGAGACTGTATAAGGGACCCACTCCGACCATACCAGACTTTACTCATCCAAACCCCAGAGAGTTCTCTCGAATGAAAATTGCCCTGGAAAATCTCCTCCCTGACAACGCTAATGAGAGATTCAAATTCCAGATCCTTATGGATCATCTCAAGGTAGAAGAAGCTCTATTGGTCGCTGACTCCTACTGTAACTCAAAGTACCCCTATTCTGACACGATGGGCGCTCTCAATAAGCAGTATGGGCAGCCGCACCAATTAGCCCTTCAGCGGATCGCCGAGCTGATGGATGGCCAGAATATTGCCAGTGGCGATATCAAGACTTTCAGGATGTTCGCCTTGCGAGTGCGCTCACTAGTGGGTCTGTTGGAGCAGTTGGGCAGGAAAGGCAAGGTGGAACTTGAGTGTGGCTCACATGTCTCAAGACTGATGGGGAAACTCCCACATGACTTAAGATCCAGCTTCCGCCGTTACATCCACCCATATCGGACGCCCATTCCCACTCTGCTTGATCTGGCAGACTGGCTGGAATTTGAGATTGAGGTACAAGAGGAGAACACAAGGTTCACTAACAGCTCAAGGAAAGAGACTCCGCCAAAGAGTCGAGACCAACGAAAGGATTTTAAACAGGCTGTTCGGACAACCACTGTACTTCTCGGCACAGAGACAAAGCAGCCAGGTGGACGACAGGAGAAAGCACTTGCCACTAAAGACAAAGTGAAAATGTACTGCCCCTACTGTGATAATGGGAACCACACGCTCAATAATTGTTTCAACTTTCAGCGGTTAACCCGTGATCAGAAAGAAAGCTGGGTTAAGGAGAAGAATGGATGCTGGCGCTGTGGTCGAGACCATCACGCACGGGAATGCAACCTCAAGATGCGATGCAAAACCTGCAACCGCTGCCACTTGATGGTGCTCCATGAGGTCTCTGAGAGGGTTCCTGAAAAGCCAGAGAAAGCTCAGGATCCTACTGAAGCAGCCAACTCTGTCCTACTTAACACTACCAATGAAGTACTGTACATTGACAGACCAGCTGCAGGTCGCAAGGTCCTCTTGAAGATCAGCAAGGTCCTACTTCGGAATGGAGACAAAACTATGGAGGCCTTTGCGATCCTGGACGATGGATCAGAACGCACAATCCTCCTCCATTCGGCTGCACAGCAACTTGGGCTCAAGGGACAATCAGAGGACATAATCCTCCGTACGGTGAGACAGGAACTTCAGGTTCTTCATGGGGCGGCAGTCTCATTTACTATCTCTCCTGCAACAGAACCTTAGAGATTGTACCACATCAAGGGAGCATTTACTGCAAAACAGCTGAACCTGGCAAAGCACACTCACCCTCTTAGTGCTTTGCAACGCAAGTTTCGCCACCTTCAGGGATTGTCATTACAAAACATTGTCGATGCCCAGCCATTGTTACTCATTGGATTGATTACCCCCACCTAATAACGCCGGTGGAACCAGTTCGTCTTGGGCCACCTGGAGGGCCAGCTGCCATTAAGACACGCCTTGGATGGACCCAGCGCAGGAATCGAAGCATGGTTTCACTGAGCAGCATTGCCTTTTTACATCCACTCTTCCCTCATCTGCGGACCTGTATAGTCAGGTGGAAAGGCTGTGGCAGATGGACGTGTTACCATGGCATAATGAGAAAGCTAGCGTCAGATCACGTCAAGATCAGGACGCCATAGACCTTCTCGAGGCCAAGACTGAGGATCGAGGTGGACGGAGTTCGACGGTACGCAACCCCCCTCTTGCATACCAAGAACATGCCTCAGTTACGAGCGCCAAAGGAAGCTGTGCTCCCACAGTTACGAAGTAATGAAAAGAGGCTTGCGAAGGCACCCAATCAAGCCCAAGGCTACAAAGCTGAAATCCAGAAGCTGGAGCAAGCTGGCTATGTGGTGAAACTAGCACCTGGTGCTGAAGAGGACACAGCTACTAGCTGGTACGTCCCGCACCATATGGTGCAACATAACGGCAAGAACCGTATAGTGTTCAATTGCTCATTCCAGTTCAGAGGAAATAACCTCAACGAGCTCCTGCTACCTGGACCCACACTAAGTCCATCCCTGCTTGCAGTTCTCCTCAGATTCAGAGAACATTCAGTTGGCATCAGCAGTGACATACGCGGGATGTTTCATCAGGTGAGGCTCCTCCCTGAAGACAGGCCACTGCTAAGGTTTCTCTGGAGAGATATGAAACGTGAAGAACCACTGAGTGTTTATGAGTGGCGTGTCCTTCCTTTTGGAACAACATCCAGTCCCTGCTGCGCAACATTCGCCCTTCAGAAACATGCCAGGGACAGTAGCCACTCGGGGGACGCAGCCAGAGAGCCAATCGAGAAGTCCTTCTATGTGGACAACTGCATGTTGAGCCTGACTTCTGAGGAGGGGGCCAAAGCACTTGTGGACCAGCTTTGGAACCTTCTGGCTGAAGGAGGTTTTGACTTGCGTCAGTGGGCGAGCAATGTCACCTCAGTGATCCACCATCTCCCACCTGAGGCAAGGTCAGACGGTGCTGAACGATGGATCGCACAAGGGAAAACAGACACGCAGGAATCAGCACTTGGGCTTCACTGGCACTGCCAGTCCGACACTTTGTCATACAAGTCCCGATCTCTCGACTGTCCTCAGGTTACTATGCGCACCATCTACAAGGTCTTGGCTAGCCAGTATGATCCACTGGGCTATATCGTCCCATATACTACCAGGGCCAAGGTCATAGTCCAGCAGCTATGGGGTAAGAAGAGAGACTGGGACAACCCTCTGTTACCTGAAGATCTCCTCCAGTCCTGGAGAAAGTGGGAGAGTGAGCTGCCAGACCTGCAGCAGATAGCCCTCCCTAGGTGCTACAGCAGTCGTGAGATGGATTCCCTCACCAGTGTCAGAGATATCCACGTGTTTTGAGATGCATCAGAAAGGGCTTATGGCTCGGTGGCCTATCTCAGGACAGAGGACCCCAGTGGCAAGGTTATGGTGGCATTTCTGGCTGCTCGGTCGAGAGTAGCACCTAGGAAGCAGCAATCTATACCTCGTCTTGAGTTATGTGCTGCACTTACTGGGGCGCAGTTAGCTAAGGTGCTCTTGACGGAGCTCTCTCTGCCCATCCGCCAAACCATCTTCTGGTCCGACTCCACCACGGTCCTCACTTGGCTCCAATCGGATTCGTGCAGGTTCAAAGTATTCGTGGGCACAAGGGTAGCGGAGATCCAAGATCTGACAGATCGTGAAGCATGGCGCTACGTGGATACCTCCAGCAATCCCGCTGATGACATTACTCGTGGGAAAACTCTTGCCGAGCTAGGCAAGCAGAGTCGGTGGTATCAGGGCCCATCATTCCTACAAGGGACTCCTGAGCAGTGGCCGGAGAAGCCTGTCACTTCACCTGTAGAAGGAGATGAACTTCGGAAAACCCTAGTCTGTGGCCTCACTACTACAGCGCTGGCCCCAGATACCCCAGGAGCTAGTCAGTTCATCAGCTTTGACAAACTTCTGGAGGCTACCGCACGCTCTATTCATGGGGTGGCAGAGGGAAGTCCCTCTGCCAGCGACTTCAAGAAGGCAGAAATATCTCTTCTCCAGCGGTCCCAGCAGGATTGCTTCGCCTCTGATGTGGCCTACCTGAGAGCAGGAAAGGCAATAACTAGTAGCAGTCGTCTGGTTACTTTTGCTCCCGAGTTTGATAAGACTACTCAATTGATCCGAGTGGGAGGTCGCCTGCGACACAGCACTCTGCTTGATCAGGATTCTATGCATCCAATCATGCTTGACCCCCAGCACTGGATCACCAAGTTGATCATCAAAGACTTTGATGAGAATTTATTTCACCCTGGCCCAGAGCGAGTATTCGCTGAGGTTCGCCGGAAATATTGGGTCATTCGTGGCAGAGAAGCTATCCGACGTCATCAGCGAGAGTGTGTTGAATGCCGGAAATGGCGTGGAACCCCCCAGATTCCTAGAATGGCTGACCTGCCCCCGGCCAGATTGCGCCTCCACAAGCCTGCGTTTTATTCCACTGGAGTGGACTGTTTCGGGCCATATGAGGTTAAAATCGGCCGCAGGAGCAAAAAGAGATGGGGCATTCTCTTTAAATGTATGACGACACGTGCAGTCTACATTGATCTCCTCAGCAGCATAGATGCTGATTCTTATTTGATGGCACTTCGACGGTTTGTGGCTCGGCGAGGTAAACCAATGGAGATATTGTCCCATCAGGGGACAAACTTCAGGGGAGGTGAACGCGAGTTGAAGGAAGCTTTCACAACTCTCCTGCCTGAAGTTCAAGATCAACTTGCCAGCCAACAAATCCAGTTCACCTTCAACCCCCCAAGTGCGCCACACTTTGGTGGTTGCTGGGAAAGGGAAATCCGCTCCCTGAAGCAAGCTCTACGGGTCACCTTAGGTGCTCAATCAGTGACAGAAGAGGTCCTGAGGACGGTTCTCATCGAGATTGAGGGGATCCTCAATTCAAAACCACTTGGTTATACCTCCTCAGACATCTCTGACCCAGACCCAGTAACCCCAAACTCTCTCCTGATGGGGCGGCCAGACGCGTCACTCCCACAGGTTGTGTATCCGGAGTCAGAAATGTTGAGTTGACGGAGATGGAGGCACAGTCAGTTGTTGGCAGACCATTTCTGGAGACACTTTCTGAAGTATTACTTGGTCTCTGGTCTCCAAGCACGTCAGAAATGGCTTACAGAAGCGCCAGATCTCCAGGTCGGTACCACAGTCATGATTGTAGATCCACAGTTGCCCCGAGCACTCTGGCCAGTGGGACGGGTTTCAGAAGTTCTCCCTGGATCTGATAACCGAGTAAGGACCGTGAGAGTGCAAGTTGGAGACCGCACCTACACGCGCCCAGTAGCCCGGATTATTCACCTCCCTGCATTGCCTGATTAGGATCTTCCCTAGTTCTAGGGCCTTTATGAAGAGAAACAGATTTCCATAAGAAATCTGGGGGCGGCTGTTAAAAAGGCTCATCTACCTGACATAATCCTTATTATTTTGGTCAGTAGTTCTTCATTGGCTAATTTAGCTGTCAGTCATTGTCACGGTCAACCAATCCCGTTGCACTCCTAGCTGTCTGTCCCCGCCCACTGCTGCTCCCGTTTCTCAGTCAGATTGCGGATCACAGACTGCCTTTCACAGACATTTGGAGCATTGAAAGTTTGTCAAAGTGCTGTGCGTACATGAAAACTAACCACACACATTAATGCACTTTGGATATTCTGTGGGTGACAGTGTGTGGATTTTGTAGATGGTGACGAAGCTTCTACATAAACATTCTCAAAGTCAACTTCAACTGTGTCTGTCTTTTGTTGGACATCCCGGAGCGTGTTTGAATCCTTTTATCAACCAATAATAACGGGTAAGGGCTACATTAGCCAACCGTGCAGACGGGTGAGAGCTTCCAAGAGCTAACCGTATTTTTGTTGTAACCCACCCACCGACCTAACTCGGGCCAGTAGTTACACACTGTGTGCCACTTGATTAGATCATAGACCAATAGATTTTAAACTGCATTATTATTATTATTATTATTGTTGTTGTTGTTGTTGTTGTTATTCTTTATTTTTCTAACACAACATTACTGGCCCAATTATCTATTTATCTCAGACATGTCGATCTTAATAATGATAATCAGCAGCAATTAAAAAGAAATAGTATTTAATACTATATGATTCACAGATTTGAAAACACTGCAACAAATATGTAAATTAATTCATCTTTTTCTTCTGTATACTGGAATTAATTACAGCTGAAAGCAATTATGTTTTAGTAGCATATTCTGGTTTATAATCCTCAAAGTGGAGAACACTAAAGCATGAAGCTACCCAGTCCATACGGTACTGATGACATTTGTTTGATCACTTTTGTTTCACACAAGCAAGTCTTTGTTTGGACATTTAGTTCCCTTGAAAGCATAGCACAGTTAAATTGTTGTTATGTTTAATGTGCCTTTTGTAGGATTTGAGGTCTGCCACATTTACAGCATGATGTAATGTAGGATAATGTAGTGGTAAGATTGCCACCTTTCATGTGGGTGACCTGAGTTCGTATCCTGACACCCCTGCATGAGTGTAAGTTGCTTAGGATAAAAGCGTCTGCCTAAAACATAAACATGAGTTTTCCACCTCTTTTCTTGTGTTTTAGCTCAACTTTGTTTTGTTTGTGAATATCGTGCGAGTGTTGGCCACTAAGATTCGAGAGACAAACGCGGGGAGATACGACACCAGGAAACAGTACAGGTTTGTACCGAACTGGTTATGTCTACAAAACCAGCCATTTATTCCATGCCCAGGGTTGGACTTTGTTGAAGGTTGCGTGTTAGAGAATTATTTTGTGTCTTTGTGTAAATAAATTATTACTTATGAGCATGATTATTATGCTGATGTTGTGATTTGTTATGTTAATAACTAATCACACACTATAGCTGACATAAATAATCATGACCTTTTTTTTATTCTTTATTCTGTTTATGAAGCGATGTACTTGCATGACTGATTGTCTAGTTCAACTTGATTTACTGGTACAACCCGTCATAAGAAAAAACAAGTGTGAACTAGAATAGCTGCAGCAATTTTTGTGAACTCATTTCACACATTAACCTTAACCCTAACTCTAACTTAGCTTCCTACCATATCCATGGCATTGTGGTTTTAGTATTTGTGACTTAAATTGCAAATTTGCTTCAAACAGCTCAAGGATTCAAGGATTCTTATTTGTCATTGTAGTCCTACAACGAAAATTTGTTGGCAATCAAGAAGAACAGACAAAACAACAACAATGAACTAGAAACTAGAAATTTCTGAAGAAATTTAGAAGGGGCTTGCCAAAGTGTGCGTATCGCTCAACCAATCACGGCTGCTCAGGAATGGTTCGCAAGGCTAAAAGAAGAAGCATTCAAGGCGAACTGTCCCTTTAAATTGGCGAGCTGTCCCTTTAAAGCGGCGAACTGCCAACTCGGAGCCAAAAAACCTCTACGAATAGATGCTTCCCATTCGGAAACCGTAAAAGCTACGGAAAAAATTCCCGCAGAATGAGCGAGGGACGCCTTTGGACTTCAATATTCCCGCGTTTCAGATCTGTAGCACATTCACAGTGAAAGCACGGATGAGAGAAAGAAGGGCTGCAGGAGCTGCTGAGATTCTGAGAACTGGATGAATTAAAATGGGGATTTGAGGTCTTTGAGCCCCGACATCACTTTGCTCTGAGGGGCTCTGAGAACAAATGGTCAGCCCTAGATGAAATATGAAAACATTTTATGAATCCCAACATGCGTGCCTATATTATGACAGTACATAATGGCTTTGGAGCGATATTTGTAGGCGTGAGGGCGATTCGAAAATGAATCTGAGGTCAGAACTCTTGCTCTTCCCACAGTCTAATGAAATGGCAGTTGTGCTCTAAAAATTCAAATTTTACAGATTTTGGCCAAAACTTTGGGTCGCTTGGAGGCATGCTGTGGGAAATCCGTAGCAGGTATCGATATGGTGTCTTCACTTCTGAACACAGCACGGACGTATCTACAAACTGACATTTGAATGGCGTTTCTAGGTTAATGCATGATGACACAGTAACTGCTCAAAATTTTTTTTTTTTTTTTATGATTTTTCCAGGTCATCCCCCTGTTTATTCCTAAGGGGGCTTTGGGGGGCTGTTTTTTGCTTATTACGTCGCCATGGTAACTCCAATCTTCAATAAAAGTAATAGCCCGCGAAAACTCATCGAGCCGGTCGTTTTGATAGGGCCCGCATTAATGTGGACGGAAGAATAAATATATAAATCTATAAATAAATAAAGAGACACGTTTTCAATGTTAAATCCCATAGACTTTTGCCAACGGAATAGTAATAGGTGCCTTGCCATGCAATGCTATGGCAGGCCCCAATAAAATAAAATGTTGTGAATAAAAAATAAAAAAAAGTGTTGAGTAGTGAAAACAGTTATTAGAATATATTAGAAAAAGATATATACAGTTCTAAAAATGCTGGAAGTAAACATTGACGCAGTATATGTCATATAATATTGCACAATATAACACAAAATGTTTAAGTCCTTGTTATTGCATTTATTCAGATTTCAGTTTGTTTGTTTGGGGGTGGGGGGTTGATGGAGGCAACAGCTCTGGGGAAAAAGCTTTTGCTGAGTCTGTTTGTCTGGGTTTTGATGGTGCGGTACCTTTTCCCTGATGGCAGTAGGACAAACAAGGAGTGTCCTAGGTGGCTATTGTCTGTACAGATGGACCGAGCTCTCTTCCTCATGCGCTCAGCATACACAGAGTCCAAGTCTGGGAGCTCAGCTCCCACAATCCTCTGTGCAGTCTTCACCATCCGTGCCAGATTCCTTCTGTCCTCTGCTGTGCAGCTGCTGTACCACACCGTACAGCCCTGGCAGAGGATGCTTTGGATAGAGCTCCTGTAGAAGTTGATGAGGAGCTGCGGGGCCAGGCCAGCCTTTCTCAGCTTCCTCAGGAAGAACATCCTCTGCTGGGCCTTTTTCACCATGTTGGAGGTGTGTATTGTCCATGTAAGATCCTTGGTGAGGAATCTGAATGATTCCACTCTCTCCACCTCCTCACCCCTGTTGTAGATTGGGTGCTGTGCCGTTCTCCTGGTCCTCCTGAAGTCAAAGATGAGCTCTTTAGTCTTAGAGGTGTTGAGGACCACCCAGCCAGATGTTGGACCTCCTGCCTGTACCAGGTCTCATCATTCTCCGCAATGAGGCCAACCGCTGTAGTGTCATCTGCAAATTTAACTACAGTGTTGGAGGAGTGGGTGGGGACACAGTCCTGGGTGAAGAGGGTGGTACTGAGCACACAGCCCTGTGGAGTGCCAGTGTTCATGATTACGGTGTCAGATGTCAGGTTCCCCATTCTGAGGTCTGTTGGTCAGGAAGTCCATAATCCATGAACAGAGTGAGCGGGTTTATGAGTTTGTGGACCAGTTTGTGGGGGCCTACAGTGTTGAATGCGCTGCTAAAGTCCACAAAGAGCATGATGACGTAAGCCTGCTCTAGGTGCTCCAGGGCTGTGTGAAGTGTAATGGAGACTGCATCCTCTGTCGATTTGTTCGCCCAGTACGCGTCTGTCTTACAGTGTAGCTCTTCCACATCAGCTTCCTTGGATGCCACTCTGTATGACTTGGGGTTTTTCAACCCAGTCGAATAGTGTATTCTAATGCAAATCACTTCTCGACCTCCTCAAGCAGTCTTTAGTTAGGGGACACACTGTAATGTTTCTGGACCCATTTATCTGAAATTTCAATCTAAAAAAAAAAAGTAAAAATCCACTTTCCCAGCCAAGAAATCTTGAGCCACTCTCCTTCACCTATTGTTCTGTGAGGGACACATTGTCTGATGGACCCTGACTAGAGCTACTCATCATTCTGCCGCGTAGATAAAGTCCTTCCGCCCCCCTGCTCCCTGCCCTGGGAATGTCAGGTTTGGAAAAATTTTCCTTACAGTTTTTAACGTTGTTAACATCAAAGGATATTTTCAGATGTTTCAAGACATAACATGAACAAAACCAGCCATATAGCTTGGGGATTTCTGCTTTGAATCTGTAGAACAACATCCAGACTCAAAAAGGAAAGATCAGAAAACCTGTATTTACCACGTTGAACACTTGAGGAACCAATCTTGACATATTAGGTGTTGGAGTTTTACATTTTATGTGCATATGTTATGAGGAACCTATTACATGAGAAGCGTGGGCAAACTATGAGGAGAAGTTGTCCGACCTCAAAGAGCAACAACTGTCATCCCTGGTTGCCACAGCAGTGACTGTAAAGGCAGTAAACAACAGTGGTCACTGAGCAGTTATGACCAGTAGCAGCCGAGGTTAGGCCAATCTTTATAGCTGGGTTTACTGTCGGCCACTCAGCCGCGGCTCCGGCCAAACATTAAGTGCTACTATTCTTACACTTTTGAAAGCAATAGTGAGTAAATCACCATTCGGGTACATTAATTTGCATGCAACCTTGTATAGTTTAGCTTACTCTTCTTATCACAGTATTGCAGAGTTAGTGTTAAATAGGTAAGGCTAGTCCTCTGAGGCTAGGTGTAGCTATGGGCAGGACCACATTAACATTTCATAGTTCTGCGTTCAGTGAATGAGGAAAAAGGTCTACCATACTTTGAGCCAGTGGCCATGAGAGTTTTTTCTCAAAAAACTTAAAGATTTAAACATTGAAAAAAAAATTATGGGGATTAATATTGTTTTAGTGGAACATTAACAAATAAACAAATTCCTCAATCCAGGACATGTTAAGCTAATATTAACAGTTTCACAACTTTTCACAATTAGTCCTACAAACAGTAGCTTAGCTTGTCAATAGGTCAGTTTTAATGTGAACAACTTGTTTTCCTGAAGATATTAGATAATTTTTTATAGAGCTTTGAACAATCTTGTTTTTAACAAGTTCTTAACCATTAAAATATCACATGATTAATGATAGCATTAGTTAATATGCAAAGATAGGTTAACCTGTTCAGTAAGTTCTCTCTTTTTTCATAGTTTTTCAACTCAAGTGAGCAGACTGATTGGTAATGTTGCTATCCAACTTATCGTGAAGTGATGGACCATTGTTTAGTTTCTTTCCTACATATTTCACATTTCCCTTTGAACTGTTTCTGTTATGAATCTTACGAAACATGAAGTCTATTTTAAGTATGAAGTCAATTGGAATGCAGCGCCTCTAAGCTTCTATCATCACTGCTTCCAACTTTAACCCATTAACCAAGAACTAATCCTTAATCAGCCATTTTAAGAAGCACAAAAAGAAATGAGGAAATTCCTTACTTAACACTGGTCCTCACTAAATTTGATGTACAAATGCACCCACTTACACACAGAGAAACGCAGATGCATTTATACATCTGCAATTATCAGTTTTTTCCTCCCCTGCTGGTTCTGGTGTCAGATAAAAACATTTTAATTACAGTGTTTAATCCCCGAGCGGTATTGTGCTGAATGGTGCAGGCGAGGACGTTTTGTGTATTGATTGGGAGCACTAAACTAGAAGCCAAATACAGCATGTGTTACACACTCCAAAAATCTAGGAGAAGTTAGAGCAGCCAAGAAAAAAGTACAAAGACAGAAAGCGGGTGAGCAAAAATAATTGTTGATAAAACCGAGTGCAGCTCGTCGAACGAGAGTTAGCTCGTGCAGCTTGCTCATGTATAGATTAAAGTAACAACCACAGTTTTTAACAACTTATACTTTATTTTGCCAGCGATGTCCATTGGTTGCAACGGTTGTACCACTGTAACTTCAAAAGTAACAAAAAAGGTTTACTCCTCATACTTTCAGTGCAAGTTGGAGTTCTGTCATCTGCAAAATTACTCCAACGACTGCAGTTGGAGGGTGGGCCGGTGACCAACAGGATGCTTAGTGGCATGGTGTGGGAAAAATATACTCATCTTTAATGTGAACAGGACAAAGGAGATGATTATTGATCTTTGGCATAAGATTTTTTGTGTAATATTAAGCTGATTTTTGTAGAAGGAAAAATGTCTGTGTAGAGTGCAATCTGCTTGGCGGTCACTAGCTGAGCAGAGCTAGTGACTAAAATAAACTGATAAATAAGGCTGGCTCTGTCCTTTGGACTGCTCCAGAGCTGCTGGTGCCGGTTGTGGATAGAAGAATATTGCATAAGCTTCTCAACTGAATGGACAAAACTACATAATCTCAAAAAAACATACTGATGAAATGGGTGTCTTAAGCTGAGGGCTTCTTCAGAACCACAGCAATAAGGATCAGTACAGAAGCTTATTTCTGCCAACAATAAGACTGCCTTTTCTTTTTTGGAATTTCAATTTTTTTCCTTTTGATGATTGATATATATACTGCAAAAATCTAATTAATGCAACATAATTCAGTTATATTCAATTAGGATGCAGTCACATTGCTATACAGGTAATAAATGCAGACAAGAAGTTGTAAAGAAACCCCTGTCATAGACTTATTTGGGAGACAAAACAATGTTGAACAGAAAAATGATCTCTCAAACTGTTGTATAAACATCAATCTCAGATGACCTTCTGTGCGTAGTTTTCTTTTGCAAGAATGGGTTATTGTCAATATTACAGGCCAGCTTATTATTGTAGGTAAACTCAATCAACAAACTGTATGAGCATCTGTGACCATGTCACCATTCACTGTTTATAATAGCACCTCAGTCGTAGCAGCAGCAGCAAGAGCAGCTTCAGTACTCCATCTGTGTGTATTCAAAAGGTGTATGGGATCAGCATTGGGCTGAAAGTCACCTTTTGTTTTAGACATGCTTAAAGGCCAATGCATAGTCACATTAGTTTTGCATGTAAAATATAGTGAACAGAATTAATCAATATGACACAAGTGGCATTTGTGGGTGTGTAGTGAGAGTTCAAATAGGCCTGATTCAAATAGTTTCCGTCTGGTGAGTGTATTTAAAACAATCTTTGTATAGACTTACTGTTATAGGGTTCTGTATATGTGACACGATAGAAGTTGTTTGACAACCTCTCCTGGGATCAGCTGGGATAGGCTGCAGGAAGTCATCAACCATGCAATCCCACAGATGCTGATAATCATGTGGGAGCAGTCACTGCACCAGTAAATTAAAATGAGGCAAAGGAACTGTGCATCCTTTTCTGTGTGACTGACAATTTGTGTTGTGTACACTGATCCATAAAAGCCATTGTGTTAATATGATTTAACACTGTTTGTAATGCCCATCTGTTTAAAGTACAACTCTGCACATGTTGCACACACTCTCAAGTGTGTTTGTGTTGGTATGCAAATTTGCTTACCTGACTCCCGCCATCTGGTATTCGCATACCATCTGGGACGAGCCCACAACCGACATGATTTCAAATGGGGCTATTTTTTCTAAAACTCGTGCATGTGATTGGATGAAGAATCTGTCCGTCATCTTGACTGACACACTTCAGCCACTCCCAATGACTCAACCCGTGACGTAGCTCAGAGCTTACCTGACTCCCGCCCTCTGGAGCATGAATGGGCGGTCATAACGCCGCCCATTCATCCAAAGTCCCACCCAGCGATTTAATGATTGGTTCTGATTATTTTCTAATCGGACGAAACACATATGACTCCCAGGCTCCTCAGATGGTTGTGTGAGGAAAGGGAACGCCCCCGCGTGTAGTTGGTGAACGCAGCCAGATGACGTGAGTCAGGTTACAAATTTGCTGCTGTCTGCGGGGATTGAAATTGAAAAAATAATGAAAAAGTATTTGTTCACACACACACACACACACACACACACACACACACACACACCTTTTTAAAGGCTTTTAAATATTTCCTGGGTGGAACATGGCACACTATACGCAATCACACTGCCTGTAAAACTGCTGAAGACATCCCATCTACAACTCAACTCCAAGAGTTTGTACTCAGCAATAACTTTAAAGGCTCAAATCAAGCATGTATAGCTTTTTGATTTTGATGTAAAAGCTAAGTAACTGGATTTTGATTGAAGTCAGATCTAAATGCTAAAAGCCATTCCATGGATTTAACAGTTCAAGTTCCCCTATGGCTAAGCCTAACTCATAAGCTGAAAAATGCTCCATTCTTCAGTCTCGTTGTCACAGCCATGGGAGCTCAGGAAATTTATATTCCCTCAGTGACGTGTTTGAAATCCTGTCCTGTACTTTTCTGTATAAACCAGGAATAATTTGAGCTTGGCAACGAAAATAATCTTTAAAGTCATGGTATTTTGAGTGTTCCAAACCATTAGTCAGGCAAACATAAAACTGGCTGTTTATCTCTAATCTAAATAATTCTTGTTGCTTTCATTCAGTTTAACATCAAATTTGATAAATGTTTGTGGCACATCCTAAAGCAGCTTTGAAAAAAGATGAGCAAAACCAGAATGTGCCATATTGTTTTAAATGGAATGCGGGGCTGACATGTTATGTTTCGTATTCATTTGTTTTGTGTTAATATTTTGTAACTTTTTTAACAATGTAAATAACTCATGTCACCACATGAGTTATTTACAAATATATACTGTAGGTGTGTTTTTGTCCTCACAGGAAACTGGCTAAGTCCACTCTTGTTCTGGTGCTTGTGTTTGGCATCCACTACATCATCTTTGTTGGGATGCCTCATACATTTCAGGGAACAAGCTGGGAGATTCGGATGTACTGTGAGCTATTCTTCAACTCATTTCAGGTACTTTCTGCATATTTTTCTGTAATGTACATTAAGAGAAATAAAAAAGCACTTTTCACATCCATTTTTTTTTGCCAGGCACAGCACAGAATTTGTGCTGTATTAAAAAAAACTAAGGTTACTTCTTCAACTACACATCTTTGATAACTGGATGATGCCAGCTCAGCCACACAGTGCAATCTTTCTGCTAAGAAAGGATTTATTTTGCATGATTTGCTGCCCGCATACTCAGACAGCATTATTTGATTTGATTGTCACACACTTATAAACCTTTCACTCAACAACCTTTGTTTGGGCTTTCCTTTTTTTATTGTATGTATTATAACCTGTCAATTTTAGTAAGCTGCTAGCCAGACTGGACGGATGTGCACAGTGAAACCAGCATTACACACAGCCGAGCCGCTGGTTTTATGCTGCAAGCGGTATACTGTTCCACAGAATACCGATTATGTGAACATCCGATTCATCTATTTGAATAATTTTTCTTCCGTTTCTGCTGCTAATCAACAGGTGTCTTGGATACTGACACATTAGAGACACTTCACACAGACTTACGAACATCATTCAGCAATTAAAACCTCAACAAAAAGACCACCTCATGTTCCACATTTTAATTATAATACTGGTACACCTGCTTCTGCAGAAATAATGAAAGGGATTGAAAATGGGATGTTTTTATATATCTGTCCAAAGACAGAAGTTTTATGTGGTCATTTATGTGGCACACGGGTATATCACAATAAGCAGATAATGAAAACGCACTACAATCCAAAAGCAGATACTTATGAATCATTCTGATGGCAAATGAAAATAAATACTTCCTAAAGAGAATTAAGCCTAAAGAAAGTCTTTATGCTCCTCGCTGCATATATCAGCTGCTGCTGTCAGCCTGAGCAAACACAATAAAGTGTTCTGATGCATCTATTTCTCAATACAGTCTGCGAGTAACTGCACTTATACGTGCAAATGAAAAAATGACTGTTTGCAAGGTTAGCACCAGCACTACCTATGCATGGACCCATCATCTGACGTTAAACCAAAGAGATAATGGAGTACGATCCAATGTAGCAGATCCTGGTTTTCCAGTTTACACACAATAGTCAGATTCATTTTAAATCCTCGCTTTTTAAAAAAATTTGGTTTCATTGCCCAAAACTGTGTTTACATGTGGACAAAGTCCAGTTCTCAAAATACCTGAGTTTGTGTGCACCGGACCTTATAATTTCCTTTTATCAGGGTCTATGAGTTGTTGAGTTTGTATTTGTGTTTTGGTTTCTTGGTTTACCAATGTTTTGGTTTTCCCTTTTTACCATAAGTTTACTTCTTGTACTTTAATTTCCTTGGGTCCTGTTTTATTTTGTAGAGCTTGCCCTCGCGTGTATTCTGTTGTGTGTACTTCCTGTGTCACACCTGGTTTTCTGTTACTGCTTGCCACATCTGGTCTTCGTTTAGTATCACCACCCTTTTCCTTTGTTCAGTGCCAGATGATTGCATGTTTGTTGTTGTTGCTATTGTACACACTACTGATTTCCTTGTTGGTTTGTAAGTCAGTCAGTTTGTCCTTCCTTTGTTCCATTTGAGTTTTTTGTTCCTTATTCCTGCTTTGGCAGCATCTTTAGTTTAGTTTTTAATTAAGCCTTTGTTCTTTTTCACCTGTCCAGTCTAACGATGTAAAGTTGCACATTCAAGAGAAACATTCTTTTGGGTTTACAAACTATTCATCAGTGCATTATGAAGAGTGCTGTTGCTAAAGGGATTTTAAATGGATTACGTTGTCACAACCGCTGTAGCAACTGACAAAACTTGTCAGGGACACAAGGTCCAGTATGGAGCAAAGACTGCATGTTCTGTATTGCATTTACACATTGATCTCCATACTTCTGACCTGGTGCTATACACAACAGTGACAATAAAGGTATCAATTCAATCCCATTAGAGCCTTGTTAGCAGCACAGCACACATCTCCTCTGTTTGTTTGGAGAGATTGCCTTTACAAGCCACAATTATGCTTGGCTGAATACTTCACAATCAACATTGGACTACCTTATAATTATCACAGAAACCGTTGTGCTTATTAAGCTTATAAAAAGTCATTCTTCTGCCAAGGAAAGAGCATAGGCAAAATAATGGGATTGTTCCAGTTTATTTGCAACGTCACATGATAATTATCAAGTCAACCTTAATTAAACTTGTTGCAGTGTGAACGCAGAGCCAAAGAAAAGCTTAGAACATTTGTTTGGTGATCAGTGAAACAGAGATTCAGCATTGGCCTTGGTTTTGGATGCATTTCACCTTGCTCCACATCTGATGTTTTACTTTTACCATGTAGGCTTGACAGTTGGAGGTTATCAGATGACTATCTGGTTAACACCACTCACTTAAGATAACAGGATACACAATCACAAAGTTTAAACCATTGCTGTCAATAAATCAGCATATCAAATTCAGCATAGAAAGAGTTTTGTGGACACACAATAAATAAAGAGTCCATACATGACTAACTGCAGCCTGACTTATTGTAATCTGTATTTCCATTTCATGGGGTTTAAAAATCTAAAAGTGTCTCTTATAAATTAGTCTGGATGACTGTCAGAGTCAGTGTCACACTTCATTGTACAGTATAGAAGCTTTATTATGAGATTTAATTCAGCTCTATAACTGAGCTCTGGGGGAGTTGTGTAAGAGTCAATTTATATCAGTGATCAGGTCACACTTAGGCAACATTGCAGATTCTGGTAAATGGACTGTATTCAAAATATTAAAGACTATATATATTTCTGTTTTTATTTTATGACCGATTGTGTTAAAGTGCCCCAGTGTA
>NW_027457484.1:0-24720 GCF_027942865.1 Odontesthes bonariensis
TATTTTGTAAAAGTCTGTTGCTGTCTGCTGCGGAACCGGAAAAGAAAGTAATCGGCGGATCCACCAAACATGGAGAAGGGTACGGAACTTTTACTCGGCCATTTTCATTTTAAAGTTCTTCCAGACGGCGGAGTCGACAGAACCAAAGTCATCTGTAAACACTGCCAAGTTGAATTGTCTTCTCAGCGTAGTAGTTCCAGTCTAAAATATCACTTAAAGGCAAAACACACAACTGATAGCAGCAAGTCATTCAAGGAAACAGACAGTGGAGCGAGGCTTCTACATAAAAACTACAGAAAGATGCTGATGTTAAAAGTGTGTTTGCACAACAAATGTTATGGCACTTTCATTCATATGGCAGCACATTTAAAATAAAGCTAAATGCTAAAAGCTATACACTACTTTTGAATTCATTTTTGGATTTTGCGTACAAATGCAATTAATCGTGATTAATCAGGGAAATCATGTGATTAATTAGATTAAATATTTTAATCGTTGCCCAGCCCTAGTAAAATATTAAGAAGATTAAATCTACTGTGTGAACACACCATTGACGCTGAGTCGACATCTTCCAGAGCCGGAGCCATAATCATTCTTCACTGCACACAGATACAGACCAGAGTCCTCAGTCCTGAGTCTGGACACATTAAGTCTGAGTCGTCCTTCTCTGAGGGCGTCTTTGTCACTCTGGACTCGTCCTGCAAACTGTTCATCCTGAGACTCTGACACCTCAGCACCTTCATGAATGTGATACAGGAATGAAACTGTGTGATCAGTTATCAGTTCACAGAAGATATACAGGGAGCTCCAGGAGCTGTCAGGTTTGGTTGTGAACGTCCACTCCAGAGTGATGCTGTGCTTCTCCTCTGCCTGATAGGAGCTCTGTGGCACATTCACTACAAATGTTGCTGCTGAGGAGACAGAGAGGGACAGAGAGGAGCAGACACTCTGTAACATGTGGCAGCAATGATCTGCACTATCTAAGCAAACACAGAAGATGATCAAAGTGTTTGGACTTGATAAACCGAAGATGGAAACTGACCACAGACACATGAAGTGAGGATGAGGAGCAGCAGGATCCTGCAGATCATCTTCTCCCTGTGAGAGGAGACAGAGGTGAAGAGTCGCCTCATTTTACAAACACAAACACACAATCATCAACAGCTAGAAGCAGAGAAACACATACCCTCTCTTCTGTCTCTGATCCACCACAAGACAGGAGCTGACTGCAGGCTCAATGAGATCAACTGCTGCTCAGCAGGAAAGGTAGCAGCATGAGGGGGCGGAGCCAAACAGCTGGAATAAAGCAGGACAGCTTTCAGTAAGGCAGCCTTCAGTCTGTGCAGGAAGACACACAAGCATTCACATTCACTTACAATTCTCCCTTTAATCAGATATGCAAAGCAATGCAAAGCAATGCAAAGCAATTTCCCAGCTGGGATGAATAAAGTAGTTCTATTCTATTCTATATCTCCCAGGCTATAGGCCACATCAGGCACCTTCAGCTCTACTTTCACAGTTTCCTTCAAACTAGTTGAAAAGCAGAATGAAAATGAGTTTCATTACTTTTAGTTTTCTTCTCAATAAGACACCCGAACACCCTATTTGATCTGCACTGAGTTTAAAGTATTGCACAGCACTACCCTGAACCTGAGACCTCAGAGGAAATGCAACAGAACCAAGGCTGAAATAATCTCTGACTGTAGCTCCTGGGTAGAAAAAGAAAAAAAGACTTTTAAAGACTTTTAAAGACTAACTCCTGACACTCTCTCACATCTAAAGACAATGTCGCTGAGTTTGAAGTCACAGACCAAAGATTTTACAAAAACTCCAGATCGAAGCAGCTTTGAAGTATTTTTGAGTAGAATAAGCAACTTTTATCAACTTATATCAACCTTTTATATGCACACTGGGAAAAAGGGGAGGAACCGTCAGAGATACAATCATGCTGCGATCTAAAAAAATTCCCCTTTCACACTTGTTTCCTGGAGTCACAGAGGTGACATGTTCAGTAATGCTGTGCTCACAGTATTGACTGGGCAACACTCCCTTCTTAAACCTGTTTTGCAACTTCTTGAACAATCAAAACAAGGTGAATGAAAAACGTATCTAACATGAAGACAAAATTCAGCTGTCTGTGTAAATGTTATCAACAAGTCTCACTGTTGTAGTAAACTTGTCAGGGTTTATGTTCTGTCTGTAATTACATCTAAAACATTGGTAATCATGAATAAAATAATTAAAGAAAATATCTAAACATTCAACATAAGAATTGTCTCAGAACTGATGTGAATAAGTGTTAAAATGTTAAAAATGTTTGATTTCATCTTAAATTCAAGATGTAACAAAGACTTTCTGTGTCAAACATCTGAACACATTACCTTCTCTCCTCTCCTTCTTCCTCTAGAACATGAAGCTGTTATTCAGGCAGCTCAGAAGTTTGGTTTGTCCGCAGCTTGCTGAATAAATAGTGGATATGACCCATCAGAGAAGATTTAGATCCATTAAGTTCTGCTGGAGCTGTGATGCTGTCTGTTGGACTAACTAAGATTCTGTTTTGCTTTCTGGGAGTTTGCTTCAAATCACAAGTTTAATTTTCAATTACACCACTCCCTCACATTCAGGGTGGAGTCTGGCTGGGTGAAACTCAGGCTGTGAAATAGAATCATCCAATCAGCATTCAGATTTTCTGTGATAAGTTAACCACTCCCATGAGGTTAGTTTCTGGACTCATGCTGACACGTTGCAAGATGGTTCACAGGATCTACCCTGCTAAAGACTACCTAAAGAAGTTCAACTCTAACATTAATGTGAACTGTACCTTTTGTGACCTTTGCCCTGAGTCCATTACTCATTTGTTCTGGATGTGTCCTCATTGCAAAGATTTCTGGCAACATTTTTGTAATTTTGCTGACTTAAAAATATCAGCAAGCTTCCAGTTGTACTGGGAACATGTCCTGTTTGGATTTCAACTAAGTGGCAAAATTAATCCGAAGGTTTTCTTTATTAATTTATTGATTATCAAAGCTAATTTTCACATACACAAATGCAAATTTTGCAAAGGAAACTAAATTTCTATGTTTTTTTATTGAATTAAAGCAATACTTGCTTACAATTAAACCTTCAACTAATCATAAAGCAAAAACAACAATATGGGCTTGTTCCCAGCTTGGGATTATGGATGAGCTGTTGTCCTAAATCTTTATTTTATTTGTTTTTTTTTTACATGAGACTCCTTGGCACATATGTCAGTTTGTTCAATAGTTTTCTTTTTGCAAGAGTTTTGTGACCGTCATTCTCTTATTATTATTAATATTATTATTATTATTATCATCCTTATGCTCCCCTTGGCTGGCTTTTTTTTTTTTTTGACGTTATGCACACATTTATATGTCGTTATTCTGCTTTGTTGCAAATAAAGTTCTTAAAAAAAAAACTAAAAAAAAATGTTGCAAGATGGAACCTGGGCAAGCGAGTTTTACACATGCGACAGAAGAGAGTTCATTCAGATAGGACGGACGTGACGATGGAGTGGAACTGAGAATCGTAGTTCTGAAGGAGTTGGAGGGTTGGAGTGACGTGGCGTTAGGGCGGTTGGCATAAACTGGCTTGTGACTGGATTGATATGGCGTCTGATAGGGTGAAGATGAGGGAGATGATGAAATGGAGATTGGAATCAAGTATGTGGTAGTGGTAGGTCAGGAAAAGAAAGAAGGACAAAGGAAGATAATGTGAGGGGAACGCAAAGTAGTAAGCGTAGTCTAGAAGGAAATAGCTCAGACGAAAATAATATAGTGTGTCAGAAGGTTGTCAGGGAGGAAACCAAAATAATTATAAAAGTGAAGAGCAGAAAAACAAAGTGTTGAATATTCAGAACATTTGCAAAAAAATGGTGAATGAGACAAAGATATTGGGAGAAGCTAAAATAGCTAGAGGAGTAATTTATGGAATACCGGTGGAAGAAGATCTAGAAAAGTTCAGACGTGGTATTAGTGGAAGTGAGGTAAGCAAAATGAAAAGATTAATGAGAACAATGGAAGGAAAGAGAGTGGAAAGCCTTTCAGTGATGTTGGAATTTCAAGTAGAAGTTCTTCCGGAAAGGATAAGAGTTGGATGTATGGTCTTTCCTGTTAGGCCATACAATTCTCCTCCGCTAAGGTGTTATAAATGTCAGAGATATGGGCATGTAGCAGCAGCATGTAAGGGGAAACAAAGATGCCCAAAGTGCGGAGGGGACCATGGATATGAAGAGTGTAAAAATGAAAAGGATATTTGCTGTAACTGTGGAGGGCAACACAGGGTGACTTATGGAGGATGTGAAGTTAGAAGAAAAGCAGTGGAAATAGAACAAGTTAAAGTTACTCAAAATATAAGCTATGCAGAAGCGGCAAAGAGAATGAAGAAGCCAAGAGAGGTGTCAGGGGAAACTATTATAAATACAACATCAGAACAAAGACAGATGAGAAGATTATGTTGTTCATTGCATATGTCATTAACTGTACAGAGCAAGTGAAATATAAAACAGAAAAAAATCAAAATAATAATGAAAGGAGCAGAGAAATTATTTGGGATAAAGGACATATCTTGGGAGCACATAAATAAAAAGTTAGGGGGAGAAGGGAAGACAGGAGGACAGGAAGAGAGAACATAATGATCATGCTGCAGTGGAATGCCAGGAGTTTAGTTGCAAATGGACAGGAGTTTAAAGGATTTATTAAAGAATTAAAAAAAGATTTGGGTATTGTATGTACTCAGGAAAAAAACGAAATAGAGAGAGTGAGAGAGAGAGAGAGAGAGAGAGAGAGAGAGAGAGAGAGAGAGAGAGAGAGAGAGAGAGAGAGAGAGAGTGTTATGGAATTATTGTCTTAACTCCCTATTAAGATTTTGCTTACCTTCCTATTACATCTGATGAGAAGTGAAATATAGACTTTCAATGTTTGTGCCGGCCGGCCACGTGTTTATTTTCTTCTGCAAAAGAGGTCAGTCCTCACCAGTCAGCGTTCATGGTGAGAAGAGACCCAGAACAAAGGAAATAAGATGCATTTATACAGAAAGAGGAGGGTTTGATTCTTTCAGGTGTGTATTCTCCAACTGTCTCCTTGCCACACCCCCTGGGGGAAAGTCTCGCACTTTGGGGAGATGCAGAATCCGGAGACAATGGTCATTTGAATGATTTTTGTTAATGTGTTAATCAACAGACACATGGTCTGCAGACATTGGGTCTACAACAAGGTGTCTTTTAAAAGACAAGTGGTTAGCAGACATCAAATTTACCATAACATTCCCTTCTTTTGATTAAAATTAATCACTAATAGGAAACAACCTTAAGAATAAAAAAAATAAAATAAGAAGAATAAAATGAAATAATGTAAAAACTAAAGGAAAACAATATTGAAATTGAATTTTAAAAAGCTAAAAATTAGAAATCATCAACTAATTTCTTTCAATTGAGTAGAACTAATCACTAACAGAAAACAAAACAACCTTAAAGAAAAATTAAAAGGAATTTAAAAAACAAATGAAAGGGAACAAAATTAAAAATAGTCATAACTTAAGTATCTGATTATCACTAATTCACACAGATTGAAAAATATATCATCCTGGCAGTTGTCTACAAGAGAGAAAATAATGATGGGAATATAAAAACAAACAAACAAACCAAACCAACACAAAGCAAAACAAAGAAAATAAAAAATAAAAATAAACATTTACAAAATTTTATCAGAGTCTGATTTGGTGTCAGGAATGTGAACAGAGGTTGAATTTTGGTCGGCCTTATTGGCATACACATGAACAGCCATTTTAACACGCATGGAATTAAGATGCAGAGCAAGAAGAAAATTATTATTAAAAACCGTGATGGCCATCCTTGGCTCTAAGATTTTAGCCTAGAAAGTCATTCACTGCTGGTGGGGGTTGAATGGCATCTTGTATGTTTGATGATGCTGGTAATGTTCTAATATTCATCAGAGTGGTTGTCTTCAGTTCCAGAGGTCCGCTTGACTATCTACCAGCATGTTAAATTGGGAGCCATGTGGGTCGGGTGACCCATTGACTATAACTGAGTTGTTTGTGCATACCCGAGCTTGGATATTTAATTCCACACCAATGCGTGCCATGGTGTAGTTTGTTGAAACACGTCTAGTTGGCGTTTATTGAGTTGATTCCTTGCGTCGTCCTCTCTGGCGTCTGTGCGTCCTTGCACCCTTCGTTCCTGATGTCATCCATCTTCCTTGGCATCTGTGCGTCCTTGCACCATTCGTTCCTGATGTCATCCATCTTCCTTGGCGTCTGTGCGTCCTTGCACCATTCGTTCCTGATGTCATCCATCTTCCTTGGCGTCTGTGCGTCCTTGCACCATTCGTCCTCGTGTTTTCCTCCTCGGCGTGTGTTCCTCCTTGTCGTTCCGGTTGGCAGTTTGGCTCCTCCGTTGGCTCGGGGATCTTCCTTCAGTGGTTGGCGTGAACCCGCATCGTTCTCTGCCATCTTCACAGCGGTATGCGTCATCAGAAGGCCCTGGAATGGATCTCGTTACCATTTGGAATGCCGGTGCTTCCTTCTCAGGCCCTCCACCCCCACTCAGTCGTCAGGCTGGATATCATGGCGTGAAGTGGAAGCTGATGGTGATTTTACCTGCTGACACAGATCGACAGAATAAGTTTTGCAATATTGTAACATATTTCCTTGTGTGAGTGGAATGGAGTGGCCTGGTTACAAACTCCGTGTGTAAAAGAATTGCAAAAGGTCTTATGTGCATGTTAAATGTTTTCCTTATTCTAATATGCATAAGGACAATAGGCTTTTGTCCCTGGCAGTCCTGTTTCCTCACAACACTACGCTAATTTGATTTAAGAGTGTCATTTTCTGGCAGGGTGTTATAAACAATGTTGTTTGAGGTTAATAGCAAGAAATGTATTAATTTGGGTTATTGCAGAATTGACAAAGTGAGCTGGGAATAATCTCTGTTAGCAGAGCCTCTTTTGGTATTTTCCTGGGAATACTTCAATTCAGTTCGACCACATGTCGATCTATTACTAAGCAATTATTAAATCTATCATCAGGTGTTCAAATGGTCCTTCTGTGGTGGGTGAGTGGGTGTGATTGTTTTGTTTTACCTGTTATGCGTTGCACAAACCATTCATGATTGATGAAACTTGAAGAAAATCTGAAAATCCTTTAGTGAAAACAGTGTTGGGTTATAGCATTATTCTTCCCCCCTTTTGAGACATGGTTCAACCCATGTGTCAGTTATGCAAAGTGAGGAAAGAAATGTTCAGGCAGGAAAGATTTATCGTCAGGTCCACATCACACAGCTTCCTTTTGTGTGGCACTGCACCTTTCCTGTGGTGTGGCGAGGGGCTGTGTTGCTGTAAGAAAGTTGGGAATGGTAACAGGAATTGATACAAATCAGTGGCAGTGTGTTGGAGTGTCGCTCTGTTTGCA
The DNA here is from genome assembly GCF_027942865.1 of Odontesthes bonariensis. Lineage (NCBI taxonomy): Eukaryota > Metazoa > Chordata > Actinopteri > Atheriniformes > Atherinopsidae > Odontesthes > Odontesthes bonariensis. The sequence goes on from NW_027457484.1 coordinate 7,444, forward strand.
GCCAGCGGCATCCTCGCCTGCATTTCCTGAAATTTCTGTCATGATGGAAAAAAAAAAAGGGTTTGTCATCAGATTATCTAAAAGCATTGTGTTGTATTGTAGCCATCATGCTGTGAAGAGCTGGGAAGTCTTTTGTTCGAGTGAAATTCTGGACACAGCATGGCACCAGGAGAGTTACATCAGAAAAGACCTGCAAAGTGGGATGCAAATCTTTAGGTCATCAGCATATTGTAACGAAGTAGTGTCTGGAGAGAAAACAAAGGATTCAAGACTGTCTGAACGCTTCATTGGCTTTCACAGTATTCTTGAAACAGACGTGTGGATTTATGGCCTTGTGTGCTGAAGTTGAAAGCAAACCAGAATTAGCTTCCTGTGTAATCCTGGAGCCTCAGAGTAGATGTATGAAAAAGTTGACCATCGAAACAAATTTTGTATTAATTGGCTGCATCACCTGCTTGCAGACCCTGAACAACACGCCACTGTGTTGGCTGATTTTTTATCTCTGATCTTCTTATCAGGAAATAAAGGTGTGTGTTTTGGAGAATCATCATCTGGGACAATGACTCCTGCTGTCTTAAGAGACTCAAAGAATGGTGGTTTTCCATCGATGGCTTCTTGTTTAACTGAATTACAAAGTTTAAAGTCTGATTTTGGAGTGATGACAACATTTTCACAAACTTTGAAAAACATCATACTTACCGACAGCCCACATAGACTTGGAGATCTCCTGTAAGGCTGTTTTAGTACAGTGTTTTCTTGGGACAAACAACAAAAGTTTTTTAGAAGTGCTTTTAGTTTTAGCTTATTATTTCCTGTTCTCTATTCCTCAGTTTTTTCTTCTAACTTTGATATGTCTTTTAAACTAAGGGACCCCCTATTGGGAACCCAAACATTTAGATATTGTAAGCTTTTTCCCCCCACATTTCTTTCTCATAACGTCAACAAGTGGCCCTCCCCGGAGGCTGCGCTCCCTCAACGGGGACCCTGCCCCCCATTCCAAATAGGAAGCGTCGTACGACTGACCCGCCTGCTTCGTTTTTCTTAAAGTTTACAAGCAGTAAAAAAACTTTGCCACCTGCTAAGATCATGAGAAATGGAAATGCTAAAACCCAAATTTGAAATAATAATTTAGAAGTCAATATTTCTGCACTCACCAGATGGTTTTTCGCTGATCTATGTTCGTTGGATTTCAGCGAAATCAACAGACACATGGTCTGCAGACTTTGGGTCTACAACAAGGTGTCTTTTAAAAGACAAGTGGTTAGCAGACATCAAATTTACCATAACAAGAGAGAGAGACCTCTTTTGATGCAACACCCCGGGAGGACAGAGCAGCCGGTTGAGGTAAGTTTCGCCTTTGTTTTTCCCAATCACATCCCACTCGTGTAATGAGTCTGTGTGGTTCTGTGTGCAGGTGATTAACGAGCGGACAACGACACTGACCGGCAAGCGTGCCGTGCAAAGCGTCTCTGCCCCCCCGCCCGAAACACACCTGAATACACCGCATCAATAAATGTCTTTTCCCGTCTGTCATAGTTCCTTTCAATCCGAGGTAACGGCGAGCGCGTCGTTACACATACACACAAAATTCTTCTTCCACTTTTAAGCATAATATGATACATGCAGAATGAATCTGGTTTTAATTGTTGTCAAACCAGGTAAACTTTATTTCACTGTAAGTCACTGCTGTAAGATACGCAGTCTGATGGCATACTAATAACCGTTTGAATGATAGAGAATCAATGTCAGTAACTTAGATTACTTTATTGTCATGTAGTCACACTCCTTTTAACCCATCCAGGTTGGCAGCTGTTGAACACACACATGCACGGGGTCACACACTCATGGAGACAGATGCCAGACACTGGAGCAGTGGGCAGCCAATCACAGCATCCGGGGAGCATGGGGTTACGGTGCCTTGGTTAAGGGCACCTCAGCCGTGGAGGAGGTGGACTGCCACCCCTCCAGCTGTCAGTCCACTCATCTTTTTTTGAGCGGCGAGAGTGGGAATGGAAGGTTGTTGGATGACCCACTGAGCCACGGCCGCCCTGACAGCTGGTGGGTTCAGTGGGACACGGTACCGGCTTTCTGTTTGCTACCAAACCTGCCAAACTGGGTGCTGACCAGTCGATAGGAAAAATGTCCAACTTGGTTGTGAAGCAGCTCGTATACAGAGATATATGTGCAGATCGTGTTCTAAAGTCATGGCTGCAGTATGTCTAACTTAACCACGATCTGTGGGTAAACGCACTCGTCCCTGGGTGGGCTCGAACTTGTGATGGGTCATGCGCACAAGCATCGGCTCTGAGGGCTCTCAGTTTTTTTTCCATTCGCTGCTTAGGTTTCACTTGCAGTGCTCAAAGCTTAAAGGAACAGTTCACTATTTAAGACATTGAGTCCCAGTTCCAGCTTGTTTATCAAGAATAAGAAATGAGGAGACCATTTTCACAACAATAGCTCATTTCTAAACAATACTAATGTTAATTTTAAAGAAAAGGTCAACTCACCGGGTGGTTAGTGGTATTAAAAAAAAAAATGTCGGTGCATTTTATGGTTTTCCATCTGTGTAATCCGTGTTCTTTGCTGTTCAGGAACTATTTTTCATGCTAAATCACGACGCACGTAAACATCCGCTCTATATTTGAGTCTGAGGCTCTAGCCCTGGCGTAGTGATCTGACAGTGAAAGTGAAAAGTCTTCCAAACGGAATACAATTGGATTACAAAATGCTAAATAAAGCAAGACATAACTTTTATTTCGCAAGGCAATTTTTTTTGGGACACACAGGAACATCGACGAACCACCCGGTGAGTTGACCTTTTCTTTAAAATTAACATTAGTATCGTTTTAAGGACATTGAACAGAGTGCCCAATGGAACCCTGTCTGTAGCAGCAGGATGGACCAGCCAAAACAGCCAAAATGGATAGAAATGAGCCATTGTTGTGAAAATGGTCTCCTCATTTCTTATTCTTGATAAACAAGCTGGAACTGGGACTCAAGGTCTTAAATAGTGAACTGTTCCTTTAACAAAGCCAAGAAAGCGCTTTGTTATGATTAGCCAGTATTGCTACCAGCATGCGGCACTCACAAGGATGTGTAAACAGAGAGGGGGGGCGGGGCAGACACGCCCCTTGACTCCACTGCAAGTGAAGAGAGACACAGAGCGGTGAGGACAGGAGCGTGTGCGCGTCTTGCATTTTTCGTGCAGTTTAACTATGAGTTAAAGCATAGTTAAGCAGCATCTGGCTGCAGCTTAAAGATATTGGGAACAACAAAGCAGAGTGCCTTCACTGCAAAACAAAAGTCACTATAAGAGCAGGTTCCACCACAAACCTGCATAGACACAGCAAAACTGTCCATCCCACGGTGCAGTTAGAGGAGAGAGGGCAAGCCAGCTCACCATCTACTGATCCTGGGGGGTCTCATACCAAAACAACAGCTGCTGCAAGTATAACCCCTCCTCCTGCAACTCAGAGCAAAATGAGTCAGTTTTTACCCAAACCGATGACCCCGGCCAAACAGCACAATATTGGTGATGAGTTGGCTAAAATAGCTTCTGATTGAAATGAACAAATGTCAGAGTGGTTTTGTCACAGAATAAATGCACAGAATTAGGCAATTAAAAGGTCTCTCATAAAAACACTGAAAGCAAAAGGGTTTTCAACACATAAACCATGATTTTTTTTTTAACAAAGTGAAGGCTACAAAAGATCCTAAATAAAGAGCCGAACTTCCAAACACCAGCTCGAACCACCAACCTTTCGGTTAACCCGAACGCGCCACAGAGACTCTGTTATCAATAGAATTAACTGGTTGAATTGTTTTGGCTTTCTGAAAAGTACTGGATACTGTATGGTATGCTTTGTCCTTATTTAATATGCTAATGAGCTTCAGTTATTATCTTTTAATTGTTTTATTTTCATTGTAAAGCACTTTGTGACCTTTGAAAAGTTCCATTTAAATCAAACTTACTCACTGACCTGCAGTGGGGTGCAGGGGCTGCAGTGAAACCCAGTTCTCTGCACTACAACCAGACGAGCTGAACGCCTTTTATGCTCGTTTTGAGAAAGAAGGTGACCCCCCTGTAGCGGAACTACCTGATGACCGTGACAGCAGTATGTCTACTCTGTCTGTAGCGGAGGTGAGGCAGTGCCTCAAAAAGGTCCACCCTCGCAAGGCCCCGGGCCCCGATGGCATCTCAGGTAGGCAGGGCTGGACTGGGGAAATTTTTCAGGTCGGGCATTTTTAACCAATGCCAGGCCACCACCAGGTATTGAAGAGGAAAAAATTAAGTGCGCTGTGACAGCATGTTTTTTTTTGGTCCCTTAAACCAGTTTCCCAACTGCTTTTGACGTGCGTACCCCTTAAGCCTTTTTGTCATACCATGAGTACCCCTTCACTCATGCTCTATGTGATTATGCTGCACACATTTGTTAATTTTTCCACATACCCCCTGCAGTGTGCTTGCGTACCTCTGGTGGTATACGTACCCCTAACCCCTTGTTGGGAATCACTGCCTTAAACGATCAATGTGCACCAAGAGACACATTTTTAACACTGAGAAGCATTATGAAAAGTTCTCCCAAAATACTGTTATTATAGGCTTATCAAAATTATTATCTATTGACCGTAGGTCACATTACTTTTTAGACATGTTTAATTTCTTTCAGCCTTGTTACTTAAATTTAAGTTAAGGAATTATATTAAAATATTAATTAATTAATTTTAGTTAATATAATTATAATAAATGTAATACTGTAGGCTAAACTACAGTAAACATATCCGATATTTTCAGGCATTTCGCAGCATCTGCCTGAAGGGCTGCTTTCTTTTGATCCCTGGCTCTTTCAGCGCCACCCTTCCTTTTCTTCCCACTAACATCCATATTGTCTGGCACTACCAACCTACCAACCGAGGACGAGATGGAGGGGTAGGCCTAATTGGCCTGCCCTGCCCCTCACCTCATTGGCCCAGGCTTCAATCAATCATGACTAAAGGGCCGATCTACCAGTTTATGCACCAATAGGAGGGTTTATATACCGTTATCCACATATTGCGTTATGTTTTAAATCTTTATTATATTATATTTCGTAAAAAAAAAAAAGCGCAGGCCAGTAAGTCATCAGGCCAGCGGGCAAATGTCCGGTATGCCTTACTATCAGTCCAGGGGTGCAGGTAGGGCCCTCAGAGGGTGCGCTGACCAGCTTGCAGGGGTCTTCAGTGACATTTTCAACCTCTCCCTCAGCCTATCCCTACTCCCCACCTGCTTCAAGAGGACCACCATCATCCCTGTGCCTAAGAACACTAAAGCCACCAGCATGAATGACTATCGCCCGATAGCATTGACCTCTGTAATCATGAAGTGCTTCGAGCGGCTTGTCAAATCATTCATCTGCTCCTCACTGTCTCCCACCTTGGACCCGATGCAATTTGCATACCGGTCCAACAGGTCTACAGATGACGCCATCGCCCTGACAGTGCACACCGCGCTCTCCCACCTGGAAAAGAGGGATTCGTATGTGAGGATGCTGTTCGTTGATTACAGCTCAGCGTTCAACACCATCATCCCCTCCAGACTTGTCTCCAAGCTTGCAGATCTGTTACTTAACACCTCCCTCTGCAAATGGATCTACAGCTTCCTGACGGGGAGGCCACAGGTGGTGAGACTCGGTGACCGCACCTCAGCCACAGTGGTCACAAACACTGGCACCCCCCAGGGTTGTGTGCTCAGCCCCCTCTTGTTCTCCCTATTCACACATGACTGTGTGTCAACGCACAGTTCCAACCTCATCGTGAAGTTTGCTGATGACACAACCATCGTGGGCCTAATCACTAACAGTGACGAGTCAGCCTACAGAGAGGAGGTGGACACCCTAACAACATGGTGTCAGGAGAATCTCCTCTCTCTCAACATCAGCAAAACGAAGGAGATGATCGTGGACTTTAGGAGGCGGCAGGGGGTGGAGCATGCACCCCTCCACATTAACGGATCTGAGGTAGAAAAGGTCAGCTGCTTCAAGTTCCTTGGGGTTAATATCAGCCATGATCTCACCTGGTCTGCCCACACGGAAACGCCTCTTCTTCCTGAGGAGACTCAAGAAGTTTGGCATGAACCCAGTCATCCTCACCAACGTTTATAGGTGCACTATAGAAAGCATCTCAGTGCGGTCCGATCTGCTGAGTGCATCATTGGTAGGAAACTTCCAACCCTCCAGGACATCTACCACACACGATGTCTCCGTAGAGCTGGCAGGATCCTAAAAGACGGCCATCACCCATCCTTCAGCCTGTTCACCGTGCTGCCTTCTGGTAGGCGGTACAGCAGCATCCGGTCTCACACCCGCAGAATGGAGAAGAGTTTCTATCCTAAGGCCATCAGGCTCCTAAATGCACTCTCATCACTTTCACACTCGACACTTATACTTACACATGCCTACCGCCACTGCTGATTGCACTGCAACCTTAAATATTGTACAACATTGTATTTCTTTTTTTTTTATTTTCCTTATATTATAGTTAGTATAGCTCGCTGATTAGCATATGCTATTATGTGTATTATATGTACAGTACAGCTCTTGTAATTAGCGTTAAAAGTGTATATTGCATATTGTAATATCCACATTGCCTATCTATTCTACTGTCTTGTAAATGTTTTTAGTAGAGTACTTGACATGTTACGGCATGTTATGTCTTGTTATGGTAGCTGCTGTACGGTGTCCTGTTCTAAGAATTTCAGTGCAAGACTTGACTTGACTTGACTGAAAACTCAACACAGATTCAGATCTCAGAGTTCATGTGAGACGCTGCTCACAACAAAACGTTTTCTTTTATTCTGATTTTCACACAAACAAAACAGAGAAAATTAGATGAGTTATTTTAAAAAGTTAAACAGAAACAAACACTTTCAAATACAATCTTCAGTGAGTTCATGTTACAGTCGCTGCGTTCTGGGAGCAGATTTAATGCTTTGCTGCAGGAACTCTGCACATCTGCCAGTCAGCAGGTTTATTTGGAGCTTTTTAATGCTGGAAATCAGGTTCATTTTAACATGTATTTTGGCTTTTTTTTATTTCAAGCTTACACACAATGATAGAAAGACGAGAACAGACGCTGAATATCAGCTGGCTGTATCATCAGACAGGAGGACCAGCAGAAGGCTGCCTGTTTCAGCTTCACCAGAACAAACATCAAAGCTTTATGTGGAGAAATAAAAGAAGCTTAAAGCTGAAAATGAACTCTGGACTGAAGGTCAGAAATTGGACAGTTTTCAGACAACAAAGTGCCTCCAATGCTGCAGAATCACTGTGGATCGATGCAGAACTGCAACACTGTTTGTGTCATTAGAAAGAAAAACTTCACTTCCTGTGAACCTGCACAGTTTGATGTCAGTGAACACGTCAGAACATCATCAGGATCTTCAGGAACCTGAATACTTCACACACAGAGAGGATGTTTCAGATTTCATGGACTTTGACCAGGTGTTCTTTCAAAAACAATCATCATTAAATATGTGAAAATCACTGTTTCTGTCTGAGTGTGAATAACCTCTGCAGTGAATAAGGCTCATGACAACATGTCTGTATAAACAGGGATTCCTTGACAACATGTCCACATTATAACCAGAGTAAAGGCTGCAGATAAAGTGCTTTGTGCACAGTAACAATCCCCATCAGCTGTCACAGGATGAAGACATGATAACAGTTCATATCTTTGTGATGATTCCAGACATTTTTTTAAATAATGATGTAAAACAGCAGGTTGAAACAACAGAGTGAAGGACTCAAGGTCCTCATAAGTCAGATAAATGATCTTCCTGATGAGCAGCACGTCTCTCTGAGTGAAAATTTTGTGTCAACATGGGATTGTTATTAACTCTGAGATCATTTCCACTCATGACTTCCAGCTGTGTGAGGAGCATTACTGCCCCCTGCTGGACTGATAAAAAGTTATTAAGCCGCAGCATCCACTGATAATGGAGCCTTTTTTTCTTCTTCTGTGATTGTATTGATAGAATAAGAGAAGAAGAATCCACAGAGTCCTCTTAGTCTCTACTCAGATGTTGGTCCTCTTTGTCTTTCATCCAGTTTGTTTGTCTCAGTTCATGAAGACAGTCTGAGAGGTGAAAAGGTCAGAGGTCTGTCTGGATGTGCAGGAAAAGATGCTTCATGGACCTTCAGGGTTCTCTTAAATAACTGCGCAGAAGTTTTAGTGAATCAACGACTCAGGACGAATAAAATCAGCAGAGCTACTACTATTGCTGCTACTCCCACTCCTATCAGTCCCATTACAACATAGAAGATGATCCATCCTGGACTGTCTGGTTGTGGACTCTCAGTCGGTCTCTGAGGTTGGGAGAGATCAGCAGCTGCTGTAAAGGACACAAAATGAAGGTGATTTATGGAAATAGAAAACATTTCCCTCATCACCAAACTGTTGTTCTGCTGCATTTTGTCTGTTTTCTCTTCATTTGCTTTGAGTTTTGGATTTTGTGTTCACAGCTGACAGAATAAAATGTTGTGGATACTGTTCATATGTACGAGTCTATATGAGCAACAAAACAGCACAAACAGAGACAGTTGGTTCTCAGCTGCTTTAAACTCTGAGCTGGATAAACTGTGTTAGTTCTGTAGTGGTTCTTCATGGCTAACTACTGGAACATCTGAGCTTTAAATCTCATGTTAACTCTCAGCAGGAAAAACTCTAAATCAGAGATACTCATTGTGCGGCTCCTCAAGCTTTAATTGGTGGCTCGCACTCGCATAGTAGCTTATAAGAATATGGTAACAATAACAATACATTTTTTCAAATCACATACAGCGAATACTGCACAGTATTAAGTATTTTTATTAAAGGGATAGTTCGCCTCTTTTGACATGAAGCTGTATGACATCCCATATCAGCAACATCATTTATGAACATCTTCTTACCCCCTGCTCCGTCCTGTGAGCCGAGTTCCAGCCTCGTTTTGGCGTTGATGAAAGTAGTCCGGCTAGTTGGCTGGGGTTTAAAAAATAAAGCGTTTTGCTTCTCAAAACAATATGCGTTCAAAATAGTAATACATTTGCATCACAAAATCGTTCACCAGGAAAAAGTCAGACCTCACAATCGCTTGGTGCTATTTTCTCTCCCTTCATATCACTGCGTGCTGCCGCCTGCCGACAGCCGCGCCTGTTACAGTGTTTGCTGCTCAGTCTGCACTTCGGTCTACACAGCAGGCAGTGATACGAAGAGAGAAAATAGTGCCAAGCGATTGTGAGGTCTGACTTTTTCCTGGAGAAAGATTTTGTGATGCAAATGTATTACTCTTTTGAACGCATATTGTTTTGAGAAGCAAAACGCTTTATTTCTTAAACCCCAGCCAACTAGCCGGACTACCTTCGTCAACGCCAAAACGAGGCTGGAACTCTGCTCACAGGACGCAGCAGGGGGTAAGAACATGTTCATAAATGATATTGCTAATATGGGATGTCATACAGCTTCATGTCAAAAGAGGCGAACTATCCCTTTAAGTTTGCGTTTTTGTAGTATTAAGCATTTTTATTAAGTATTAATTAAGGCTTAATGGTGTTTCCTAAAGGGGGCACACTGTTAAACCTGGCAACGCAGCCCGCTTAAACCACCGTCACATTTGACCGCAGAGCACGCTAGCTCCTTTAGCCAGCGCGAGATGCAGGCACAATGGATCGGTTTTTAATCACAAAAGGCAAAAACCAGCACAAAAACCATGCTCATCCTGAATGCCTCACTATGATTACAACAACAAACTACAAATACAACATGAAGAAAGTCGAGGACATGCATGCCAGCTTCTGCTCATCCCAGTATTAAGGTCAATGTGGTCTGAATTGAAAATGTATTGGCTGTGTTGTTTCTTTTTTTGTGGGATGTTTTATATGTAGAAATGCATACTGTATTTGCAAAAAGGGACTTTAGTAGGTTGTCGTAAAAGTGTCTCTTCCCTTGATGTTGCTGCCAATGTGGCTCTTGTGAAAAAAATAGTGAGTATCACTGCTCTAAATGAACAAGAACCAGGAGTAAAAATATTAAGAAGATTAAATCAGGCCCCTCTCTTGAGGAATAAGCGGCCAGTAAATGTCCAGGAAGCAGACACCCTTTCCACTTTTAAAACTTTCCTTTCTGATAAAGCTTATAGTTAGGGATGGCTCAGGTCAGGCCCGCCGATAGGGGGGGACAAACGGGTATTTTGTCCCGGGCCCAGGAATGGGGAGGGGGGCAAAAAAAAAAAAAATAATAATAATTTTTTTTTTTAATTAAAAAAAAAAAAAAAAAAAAAAAGGAATATGCGCATTAGTCCGCAAATATGTCCAAATGTTTCAGGCACGCACGCCAATAAGGCTGAATTGATTTGAGAATCATCCCCGGTCAGCTGAGTGACAGCCAGTGTAACGCGGTTCTGGTTTAACCTTATTTTGTTTAAAATAAGCCAGTATAGACATGGCAACGTGTGAAATTGCCATTTAGATAGAGTTGAATGTAACAAATGGGTTATAAACGTGACGTTTTGGGGTAGCCTGTAACTTTCGTTACAGGGGGGGGCCCATTCAGAGAATTTTGTCCCGGGCTCAGCCAAACCTGTCAGCGGCCCTGGCTCAGGTGACCCTGAAACATCCCATAGTTAAGCTGCTATAGGCCCAGCCTGCTGGGGGGCCTCATCTGTCACACCTTTCCTCACTTTACTCTCTTTTTCCCCGTTTAATTTCTCAAATGATATTATGTCCATGTGACATTATTGTGGTCATTAACTGGTGTTTCCCTGTTCCAACAGATATCCTTTGAATGGTGTTACAGTGGGTTTTTCCCTCTTGTCTGTCTTCTCAAACCCCAGCTGGTGGAGGCGGATGGCTACCCTTCCTGGTTCTGGTTCTGGTTCTGGTTCTGGTTCTGATTCTGGTTCTGATGGAGGTTTCTTCCTGTTAAAGGGAGTCGTTCCTCTCCACAGTCGCCTCAGGCACGCTCAGGACGGGAGATTGGACTGAAGACAAGTCTCACTGCAATCTGTTGGTTTCCTTAGATAGGAAGTGTTTTTGAATTGGCTCTATATGAACGAACTGGATTATTTCATAAATAATTATGATTACAATGAATTGAATTCCAATTGGCTTGAATTGGACTTTATTATCTAAGTGCCTTGAGATGACATTTGTTGTATTTGGCGCCATATAAATAAAACTTAATTGAATTGAATTGAATTAAATCTACTGTGTGAACTCACCAGTGACGTTTAGTCGACACCTTCCAGAGCCGGAGCCATAATCAGTCTTCACTTCACACACATACAGACCAGAGTCCTCAGTCCTGAGTCTGGACACATTAAGTCTGATTCGTCCTTCTCTGAGGGCGTCTTTGTCACTCTGGACTCGTCCTGCAAACCATTTATTCTGAGACTCTGACACCTCAGCACCATCATGAACACGAAACAGAAGTAAATCTCTGTGATCGGTTATCAAGTCACAGAAGATAAACAGGGAGCTCCAGGAGCTGTCAGGTTTGGTTGTGAACGTCCACTCCAGAGTGATGCTGTGCTTCTCCTCTGCCTGATAGGAGCTCTGTGGCACATTCACTACAAATGTTGCTGCTGAGGAGACAGAGAGGGACAGAGAGGAGCAGACACTCTGTAACATGTGGTAGCAATGATCTGCACTATCTAAGCAAACACAGAAGATGATCAAAGTGTTTGGACTTGATAAAGCGAAGATGGAAACTGACCACAGACACATGAAGTGAGGATGATGAGCAGCAGGATCCTGCAGATCATCTTCTCCCTGTGAGAGGAGACAGAGGTGAAGAGTCGCCTCATTTTACAAACACAAACACACAATCATCAACAGCTAGAAGCAGAGAAACACATACCCTCTCTTCTGTCTCTGATCCACCACAAGACAGGAGCTGACTGCAGGCTCAATGAGATCAACTGCTGCTCAGCAGGAAAGGTAGCAGCATGAGGGGGCGGAGCCAAACAGCTGGAATAAAGCAGGACAGCTTTCAGTAAGGCAGCCTTCAGTCTGTGCAGGAAGACACACAAGCATTCACATTCACTTACAATTCTCCCTTTAATCAGATATCTCCCAGCCCATAGGCCACATCAGGCACCTTCAGCTCTACTTTCACAGTTTCCTTCAAACTAGTTGAAAAGCAGAATGAAAATGAGGTTCATTAGTTTTAGTTCTTTTCTCAATGAGACACCCGAACACCCTATTTGATCTGCACATTGAGGACACCGAGGTCCTGTCCTCTGTGTTTTTTTTTTCTCCCACAAAACCTTAAGGTGATTTTATACTTGAAGAGCCGAGAGTATAAAACAGTAGCTCCAGAGTTTGGGCATTTATGCTGCGCTCCAACAACAACCCGCACTGTTGCTATGGTAAAAACTAAGCATTTTCATGTTGCAGCCTAGCGTACTACTCTGATAGCAAGGAAACATCGAATCAAAGTTTAATTTTGGTTAATTTAGAAACTTTGTTTATTTAAAAAAGACTTTTAAAGACTTTTAAAGACTCCTGACACCCTCTCACATCTGAAGACAATGTAGCTCAGTTTGAAGTCACAGACCAAAGATTTTACAAAAACTCCAGGGCCCTCATTCATCATTAGTGCGTAGAATCCCTTCTAAATCCTGTCGTATGAGTGAAATTTAGAATGTGCCCAAGTACAAAAAAAAAAATCGGCATTCATCAAACGTTCTTAGACAGGTCGTACGCACACTGGTAGGTAATCTGCAATGATAAATACCACACCTGCCAGTTCACCTTGCGCGGGCACGAGCAGACTAATTTGCATCTTGGAACGCCCCCAAGTAACCATATATGGCACCAACATTCCCTTTAAAAGCCACCGGAACTCGCTTGCTTGCGCTGGACTCAGAGCGCGGATCTCGAAAACACATGAGAAGCTATACAGAATCATACGCGGCGGACAGCACAGCTTCATGCCAATTACGCACACAGGCTCCACACCTCCACACACGCATCGCGTCTGCAATCATAACTCATCAGGGGAAATCACATTTTGCCAATATTTTAGAGACCCCCCAACATTTCCCAAATCATGTTTTCGGGGGTCTCGTGTCAGTTTCAGGGGGTCTCGGATCCCCCGAGTCCCCCCGTAGTTCGAACACTGAATATAACCAATGTTGCAAACATGCTGCGCAACACTCACCAATAAGCCATCCATCTTCAACAGCTCCTTCTTGTAAACGAAGACCCACGGAGCTGTTCTGCAAAAATAAAGGAATCGTGCGTCCCCCCTGGCAACGACATTGAGAAGCAGCATATCACTGTCGCATATAAGCTGTACATTAATGGAGTAAATGGACTGTACTTGTATAGTGCTTTTCCACTTAAAGCGCTTCTAACTACATGCCACATTCACCCATTCACACACACTCATACAGCACGTCTATGTCGATACACACACTACGTGCTTTCTAATCATTCACACACACATTCATACACCGATGGATTTATCGGTAGGCAATGCCCAAAGACACTTCGACATGTAGCCCGAGGAAACCGGAGTCGAACCACCGACCTTCCGATTGGTGGGCGACTGCTCTTCCTCCTGAGCTACAGCCGCCGGGAGTGCTTCCCCTTCCTATTCACGAGGTTGTATTCGTGCTGTGATGGTGCTTTTAGTGCGACGTGAGTGCAGTCTATTGCTCCTATGACGTTGGGGAACTGCGCGATACCATAAAACCCTCGCTTAATGCTGCCTGGCGTGGACCCCCATGAGGGAATCGAATGTAAGTCGGGGCCAAAGAAATAATCGCATCCAACACTGTGGGCAGAATTCAGCTCATGGACGGCTGAGAAATGCCGCATCGATCTCCTACCTCGCGCTGAAACGTACCTGTAGCCAAAAAGCCCAGAGTGGACAGCACCTGTATATGCACAGGTATGGCTTGCGTGCGCTTAGTTTCTCGCTCGAGAAATGGCCCCAATTCACAGCAGAGGTCGAGCAATATATGTTTTGGAAATCTGAACCTGCTTAGAAGCCACTCACTACTTTCTGCCAATAAATCTGCACGCTCCCTCCGTAGCGCACGGTTTTCCAGATCCTCAAGCAATGCAAGATGGGCCATGTTGCGTTCTGAATGGCATGTCCTACGTGTGCCTTTTATACCCATATCAATTAAACTAGGCTGATTATTGTCAGGTCTTCTGGTGAAACAATTATTGTTACACTCTGAATGAAATGCAATGAACGCCAGGTAGGTCTAATGCACCGTGCTTTGGAATTGCATAGGCTACGCGGACCCAAACGCCGTCAGACATACTGTAATGCAACAATTGAATGAACATTGTAATATTCCCCTGTGCAGCGATCAACACCATTTGCAGTTTCGTAATTCTACCACTAGGCAATGTGCGTAAGCATGGTCAAAACTGTGCGTAGATTTAGGCACATTTCTAAGTTCAAGTACATGTTCATAAATCCCACACTTTGCTCAGGAATGATCGCACGCACGCTTTACGCACAGATCTGTTCCTAAGAACGCTTGATAAATGAGGGCCCTGATCGAAGCAGCTTTTAGCCCCTGCTGCACACTCGGAAAAAGGGGAGGAGATACAATCAAGTTCTTAAAAAATCCCTAACTGCAACACTCCCTTCTTTTTTAAAAATATTTTTTTGGGCTTTTTATGCCTTTAATGATAGGACAGTTGGAGAGAGACATGCAGCAAAGGGCCGTCCGGTGCGGGACTCGAACCGGGACCCGCTGCAGCGAGGACTATATCCTCTGTACAAGGTGCGGCTGCTGTAGGAATGGGGTGAAAGTAGTTTTAATTTCTTACCGATGCTACAATGTCCGGTGTGTGAATAGGGGTGGATTTGAAAGAGTCAGTTGAGTCGATGCAATTGGAAGCTGGCGCACGCCGGAGATCCTTTGACTATTTTAAGCAAGCCAAGCTGTTATCTTCATTGGAGCTGGTCAAAAATGACATATTGTGGGTAGCCTAGATATGTTTTCTTCTTAAAAGGCGAGCGTTACTATTTTTTTTGTATTTTCTTGGTGTTTTTTTAGTTTTTTCAAATTCAGCATAATAAACCCTTATCAAATCTTACCGGTGCGCCGCACCGCCCCGAAATCCCAGCAAGGCCGAGCTCAATTTGTGGCACTGGCATCTAGTAGTGACACTTCCGGTGGCAGGCCACTGGGTGTCACTTGGGTGTCAGTACGATGTCACTGTTTTACAGGATGTCAATGCCGGTTTTCGGCAAACTGATCACTTATACTGCCTCTTAGTAAATTATTGATTTAAAATTGTGACTCTATTGCTTATTAAACCGTAGAAAACATTTAATTAAGAGACATTTACTCAAAGGGGGAAAAAAGCCTTTAACTGCTTTAGGATGTCACTGTTTTACAGGATGTCACAGTTGGGTGTCACTACGATGTCACTGTTTTAAAGGATGTCACAGTTGGGTGTCACTACGATGTCACTGTTTTAAAGGATGTCACAGTTGGGTGTCACTACGATGTCACTGTTTTAAAGGATGTCACAGTTGGGTGTCACTACGATGTCACTGTTTTACAGGATGTCAATGCCGGTTTTCGGCAAACTGATCACTTATACTGCCTCTTAGTAAATTATTGATTTAAAATTGTGTCTCTATTGCTTATTAAACCGTATAAAACATTTAATTAAGGGATTGCATGTTCTTTGGAAACAATGTCCCAAATAGTGTTTTCTATGTATTTAACATGCTGTACGGAAAGAAAGGCATTCCACAAGTAGCTGGTTTGTAACACAACATTGATGGCTATTTTGAATTCTTACTCAGAAATTGCCCTGTGGAAGCCCCTGGCCATGCAGATGTCAGAGAATACCAGGGTATGACATAGTTCCACAGGATACTGGTGGGTTAAAATGAGGTCACGTTTTCGTAGTTGTAAATAAGTTATTAAGCTATACTGATTAGTGTGTGTCTCCCCCCACCCTAGCCACATATTTTTCCGTGCAAAAAAGATAGATGAGACCCACTGAATTAATTTGATCAATTTATTAACTAAAGCTTTAAATTCATTTTACAGTGAAATTGGGAATGTATATCCAATTAAAAATAATTACAATAATTAAACTTATGTACATACAAAACTTATTCTAACATTTCATTACTCCTCAACCCTCACATACTATTCAGGGTCACATTTTTTGTACATAAAAAAAAACCTTTAAAACTGATTTATATTCATGTGAACCCTGAATCTACAAAAATTGAAATATTTAACAACTTTCTAACCATGTTTTAGTGCAGATAATGCTAAAAATTAAACACAAAACTATGTGCAGAGACTAATTATGGAATTATGGATACTGTGAAATGCTTAAACATCGTCCGAGCTCTCTGAACTGTCTTCGGATCCATCGAAATCATCCATTTTTCCCTTTTCTCACAAAGTGTGGCCGGCGTGTGCGCAAACTGTCACTGTCACCATTCAATATATTCAAAATATCATCCTCCTCCCCTCCTTTGGCAGGCATATCTTTTTTCTTCACGGCCGGCTGTCCCAACCATCGCCACATTTTGTTAGTGTTTGCGTCTGTGTTTGTACCAATAACACGCTGTCAAATAATGCTCCCCCTTCTCAATGCATTCATGACAACGATGGAGCAGAGTCACCTAAATAAAGACAGAAGTGTCCCAAATACAAAAATCAAATGGTGAATGACACCCCATTTGTGCATGTTAAGCTGCTCGTTAATACGATAAGTGTTTTATTACTTTGCATGTCTTCCAAAAGAGAAAATAATCAGACGCAGGGTAGCAAAACATTATGGGTGTGAAAACGAAACTTAGAAAATCGGCTCGGCGCATGCACAAAGTAGCAATTCTCGACAAGTAGGAGAAATCGGCGTCTATCGTATTTCCAAACCAAGCGTGACCCACTCCTAGTACGGCAGCCTCGGCGGATGAGTTCCCATAGAAACTGCGCTCGCGCGTCCCACGCATAGACTGTATATAATAGGTTCGCGTCCCGCGATATGGTAAAGTTCCTCATTTATCATCGGCCAAGCCGGCTAGTGAGTTTTTTTTCATACACGCCAAAAATAACTTTCACCCGCAGTTGGCGGGTTGGCGGGTGTTAATTTAGAGCCCTGGTGACATCCTAAAGCAGTGAAAGGATTTTTGTCCCCCATCAAGTAACTGTCCCTTAATTAAAGGTTTTCTACGGTTTAATAAGCAATAGAGTCACAATTTTAAATCAATAATTTACTAAGAGGCAGTATAAGTGATCAGTTTGCCGAAAACCGGCAT
>NW_027457485.1:0-24669 GCF_027942865.1 Odontesthes bonariensis
CCATCATCTGACCATCTGACCATCATCTAACCATCATCTGACCATCATCTGACCATCATCTGACCATCATCTAACCATCATCTGACCATCTGACCATCATCTGACCATCATCTAACCATCATCTGACCATCTGACCATCATCTGACCATCATCTAACCATCATCTGACCATCTGACCATCATCTGACCATCATCTAACCATCATCTGACCATCTGACCATCATCTGACCATCATCTAACCATCATCTGACCATCTAACCATCATCTGACCATCATCTAACCATCATCTGACCATCATCTGACCATCATCTAACCATCATCTAACCATCATCTGACCATCTGACCATCATCTAACCATCATCTCACCATCTGACCATCATCTAACCATCATCTGACCCTCTGACCATCATCTGACCATCATCTGACCATCATCTGACCATCATCTGACCATCTGACCATCATCTAACCATCATCTGACCATCATCTAACCATCATCTGACCATCTGACCATCATCTAACCATCATCTGACCATCATCTAACCATCATCTGACCATCTGACCATCATCTGACCATCATCTGACCATCTGACCATCATCTAACCATCATCTAACCATCATCTGACCATCATCTAACCATCATCTGACCATCTGACCATCATCTAACCATCATCTGACCATCTGACCATCATCTAACCATCATCTGACCCTCTGAACATCATCTGACCATCATCTGACCATCATCTGACCATCATCTGACCATCTGACCATCATCTAACCATCAACTGACCATCATCTAACCATCATCTGACCATCATCTAACCATCATCTGACCATCTGACCATCATCTGACCATCATCTAACCATCATCTAACCATCATCTAACCATCATCTGACCATCATCTAACCATCATCTGACCATCTGACCATCATCTGACAATCATCTAACCATCATCTGACCATCTGACCATCATCTGACCATCATCTAACCATCATCTAACCATCATCTAACCATCATCTGACCATCATCTAACCATCTGACCATCATCTGACAATCATCTAACCATCATCTAACCATCATCTGACCATAATCTAACCATCATCTGACCATCATCTGACCATCATCTAACCATCTGACCATCATCTAACCATCATCTAACCATCATCTGACCATAATCTAACCATCATCTGACCATCATCTGACCATCTGACCATCATCTGACCATCATCTAACCATCGTCTGACCATCATCTGACCATCATCTGACCATCTGACCATCATCTGACCATCATCTGACCATCATCTGACCATCATCTAACCATCGTCTGACCATCATCTGACCATCATCTGACCATCTGACCATCATCTAACCATCATCTGACCATCATCTAACCATCATCTGACCATCATCTGACCATCAGCTAACCATCATCTGACCATCATCTGACCATCATCTGACCATCATCTAACCATCATCTGATCATCATCTAACCATCATCTGATCATCTGACCATCATCTGACCATCATCTGACCATCATCTGACCATCATCTGACCATCATCTAACCATCATCTGACCATCATCTAACCATCATCTAACCATCTAACCATCATCTGACCATCATCTGACCATCATCTGACCATCATCTAACCATCATCTGACCATCATCTAACCATCATCTAACCATCATCTAACAATTATCTGACCATCTAACCATCATCTGACCATCTGACCATCATCTAACCATCATCTGATCATCTGACCATCATCTGACCATCATCTGACCATCTGACCATCATCTAACCATCATCTGACCATCTGACCATCATCTGACCATCATCTGACCATCATCTAACCATGATCTAACCATCATCTGACCATCTAACCATCATCTAACCATCATCTGACCATCATCTAACCATCATCTGACCATCTAACCATCATCTAAACATCATCTGACCATCATCTGACCATCATCTGACCATCATCTCACCATCTGACCATCATCTGACCATCATCTGACCATCATCTGACCATCTGACCATCATCTAACCATCATCTGACCATCTGACCATCATCTGACCATCTGACCATCATCTGACCATCATCTAACCATCATCTGACCATCTGACCATCATCTAACCATCATCTGACCATCTGACCATCATCTGACCCTCTGACCATCATCTGACCATCATCTGACCATCATCTGACCATCATCTAACCATCATCTGACCATCATCTAACCATCATCTGACCATCATCTGACCATCATCTAACCATCATCTGACCATCATCTAACCATCATCTAACCATCATCTGACCATCTGACCATCATCTGACAATCATCTAACCATCATCTGACCATCATCTAACCATCATCTGACCATCATCTGACCATCATCTGACCATCTGACCATCATCTGACCATCATCTGACCATCATCTGACCATCTGACCATCATCTGACCATCATAAAACCATCATCTGACCATCTGACCATCATCTGACCATCATCTAACCATCATCTGACCATCTGACCATCATCTGACCATCATCTGACCATCATCTGACCATCTGACCATCATCTGACCATCATCTAACCATCATCTGACCATCATCTAACCATCATCTGACCATCATCTAACCATCATCTAACCATCATCTGACCATCTGACCATCATCTAACCATCATCTCACCATCTGACCATCATCTGACCATCATCTGACCATCATCTGACCATCTGACCATCATCTGACCATCATCTGACCATCATCTGACCATCTGACCATCATCTAACCATCATCTGACCATCATCTAACCATCATCTGACCATCTGACCATCATCTAACCATCATCTGACCATCATCTAACCATCATCTGACAATCATCTGACCATCTGACCATCATCTAACCATCATCTGACCATCTGACCATCATCTAACCATCATCTAACCATCATCTGACCATCATCTAACCATCATCTGACCATCATCTAACCATCATCTGACCATCATCTAACCATCATCTGACCATCATCTGACCATCTGACCATCATCTAACCATCATCTAACCATCATCTGACCATCATCTAACCATCATCTAACCATCATCTGACAATCATCTGACCATCTGACCATCATCTAACCATCATCTGACCATCTGACCATCATCTAACCATCATCTGACCATCATCTAACCATCATCTGACCATCATCTAACCATCATCTGACCATCTGACCATCATCTGACCATCATCTGACCATCTGACCATCATCTAACCATCATCTAACCATCATCTGACCATCATCTAACCATCATCTGACCATCTGACCATCATCTAACCATCATCTGACCATCTGACCATCATCTAACCATCATCTGACCCTCTGACCATCATCTGACCATCATCTGACCATCATCTGACCATCTGACCATCATCTAACCATCAACTGACCATCATCTAACCATCATCTGACCATCATCTAACCATCATCTGACCATCTGACCATCATCTGACCATCATCTAACCATCATCTAACCATCATCTAACCATCATCTGACCATCATCTGACCATCATCTGACCATCTGACCATCATCTGACCATCATCTAACCATCATCTAACCATCATCTAACCATCATCTAACCATCATCTGACCATCTGACCATCATCTGACAATCATCTAACCATCATCTAACCATCATCTGACCATAATCTAACCATCATCTGACCATCATCTGACCATCATCTAACCATCTAACCATCATCTAACCATCATCTGACCATAATCTAACCATCATCTGACCATCATCTGACCATCTGACCATCATCTGACCATCATCTAACCATCGTCTGACCATCATCTGACCATCATCTGACCATCATCTGACCATCTGACCATCATCTGACCATCATCTGACCATCATCTGACCATCTGACCATCATCTAACCATCATCTGACCATCATCTAACCATCAGCTAACCATCATCTGACCATCATCTGACCATCATCTAACCATCATCTGACCATCATCTAACCATCATCTGATCATCTGACCATCATCTGACCATCATCTGACCATCATCTAACCATCATCTGACCATCATCTGACCATCATCTAACCATCATCTGACCATCATCTAACCATCATCTAACCATCTAACCATCATCTGACCATCATCTGACCATCATCTAACCATCATCTGACCATCATCTGACCATCATCTGACCATCATCTAACCATCATCTGACCATCATCTGACCATCATCTGACCATCATCTGATCATCTGACCATCATCTGACCATCATCTGACCATCATCTAACCATCATCTGACCATCATCTGACCATCATCTAACCATCATCTGACCATCATCTAACCATCATCTAACCATCTGACCATCATCTAACCATCATCTAACCATCATCTGACCATAATCTAACCATCATCTGACCATCATCTGACCATCTGACCATCATCTGACCATCATCTGACCATCATCTAACCATCATCTGACCATCATCTGACCATCTGACCATCATCTGACCATCATCTGACCATCATCTGACCATCTGACCATCATCTAACCATCATCTGACCATCATCTGACCATCATCTAACCATCAGCTAACCATCATCTGACCATCATCTGACCATCATCTAACCATCATCTGACCATCATCTAACCATCATCTGACCATCATCTAACCATCATCTGATCATCTGACCATCATCTGACCATCATCTGACCATCATCTGACCATCATCTAACCATCATCTGACCATCATCTAACCATCATCTAACCATCATCTGACCATCTGACCATCATCTAACCATCATCTCACCATCTGACCATCATCTGACCATCATCTGACCATCTGACCATCATCTGACCATCATCTGACCATCTGACCATCATCTGACCATCATCTGACCATCATCTGACCATCTGACCATCATCTGACCATCATCTGACCATCATCTGACCATCATCTAACCATCATCTGACCATCATCTAACCATCATCTGACCATCATCTAACCATCATCTAACCATCATCTGACCATCTGACCATCATCTAACCATCATCTCACCATCTGACCATCATCTGACCATCATCTGACCATCATCTGACCATCTGACCATCATCTGACCATCATCTGACCATCATCTGACCATCATCTGACCATCTGACCATCATCTAACCATCATCTGACCATCATCTAACCATCATCTGACCATCTGACCATCATCTAACCATCATCTGACCATCATCTAACCATCATCTGACAATCATCTGACCATCTGACCATCATCTAACCATCATCTGACCATCTGACCATCATCTAACCATCATCTGACCATCATCTAACCATCATCTGACCATCATCTAACCATCATCTGACCATCTGACCATCATCTGACCATCATCTGACCATCTGACCATCATCTAACCATCATCTAACCATCATCTGACCATCATCTAACCATCATCTAACCATCATCTGACAATCATCTGACCATCTGACCATCATCTAACCATCATCTGACCATCTGACCATCATCTAACCATCATCTGACCATCATCTAACCATCATCTGACCATCATCTAACCATCATCTGACCATCTGACCATCATCTGACCATCATCTGACCATCTGACCATCATCTAACCATCATCTAACCATCATCTGACCATCATCTAACCATCATCTGACCATCTGACCATCATCTAACCATCATCTGACCATCTGACCATCATCTAACCATCATCTGACCCTCTGACCATCATCTGACCATCATCTGACCATCATCTGACCATCATCTGACCATCTGACCATCATCTAACCATCAACTGACCATCATCTAACCATCATCTGACCATCATCTAACCATCATCTGACCATCTGACCATCATCTGACCATCATCTAACCATCATCTAACCATCATCTAACCATCATCTGACCATCATCTGACCATCATCTGACCATCTGACCATCATCTGACCATCATCTAACCATCATCTAACCATCATCTAACCATCATCTAACCATCATCTGACCATCTGACCATCATCTGACAATCATCTAACCATCATCTAACCATCATCTGACCATAATCTAACCATCATCTGACCATCATCTGACCATCATCTAACCATCTGACCATCATCTAACCATCATCTAACCATCATCTGACCATAATCTAACCATCATCTGACCATCATCTGACCATCTGACCATCATCTGACCATCATCTAACCATCGTCTGACCATCATCTGACCATCATCTGACCATCTGACCATCATCTGACCATCATCTGACCATCATCTGACCATCTGACCATCATCTAACCATCATCTGACCATCATCTAACCATCAGCTAACCATCATCTGACCATCATCTAACCATCATCTAACCATCATCTGACCATCATCTAACCATCATCTGATCATCTGACCATCATCTGACCATCATCTGACCATCATCTAACCATCATCTGACCATCATCTGACCATCATCTAACCATCATCTGACCATCATCTAACCATCATCTAACCATCTAACCATCATCTGACCATCATCTGACCATCATCTAACCATCATCTGACCATCATCTGACCATCATCTGACCATCATCTGACCATCATCTAACCATCATCTGACCATCATCTGACCATCATCTGACCATCATCTGATCATCATCTGACCATCATCTGACCATCATCTAACCATCATCTGACCATCATCTGACCATCATCTAACCATCATCTGACCATCATCTAACCATCATCTAACCATCTGACCATCATCTAACCATCATCTAACCATCATCTGACCATAATCTAACCATCATCTGACCATCATCTGACCATCTGACCATCATCTGACCATCATCTGACCATCATCTAACCATCATCTGACCATCATCTGACCATCATCTGACCATCATCTGACCATCATCTGACCATCTGACCATCATCTAACCATCATCTGACCATCATCTGACCATCATCTAACCATCATCTGACCATCATCTAACCATCAGCTAACCATCATCTGACCATCATCTGACCATCATCTAACCATCATCTGACCATCATCTAACCATCATCTGACCATCATCTAACCATCATCTGATCATCTGACCATCATCTGACCATCATCTAACCATCATCTGACCATCATCTAACCATCTGACCATCATCTGACCATCATCTAACCATCATCTAACCATCATCTGACCATCATCTAACCATCATCTGACCATCTGACCATCATCTGACCATCATCTGACCATCATCTGACCATCATCTAACCATCATCTGATCATCTGACCATCATCTGATCATCTGACCATCATCTGACCATCATCTGACCATCATCTAACCATCATCTGACCATCATCTGACCATCATCTAACCATCATCTGACCATCATCTAACCATCATCTGATCATCTGACCATCATCTGACCATCATCTGACCATCTGACCATCATCTAACCATCATCTGACCATCATCTGACCATCATCTAACCATCATCTGACCATCATCTGACTATCATCTGACCATCATCTGACCATCATCTGACCATCATCTAACCATCATCTGACCATCATCTAACCATCATCTGACCATCATCTGACCATCATCTAACCATCATCTGACCATCATCTGACCATCATCTGACCATCATCTGACCATCTAACCATCATCTAACCATCATCTAACCATCATCTGACCATCATCTAACCATCATCTGACCATCATCTAACCATCATCTGACCATCATCTGACCATCATCTAACCATCATCTGACCATCATCTGACCATCATCTAACCATCATCTGACCATCATCTGACCATCATCTGACCATCATCTAACCATCTAACCATCATCTAACCATCATCTGACCATCATCTAACCATCTAACCATCATCTAACCATCATCTGACCATCATCTAACCATCTAACCATCAGCTAACCATCATCTGACCATCATCTAACCATCTGACCATCATCTGACCATCATCTGACCATCATCTAACCATCATCTGACCATCATCTGACCATCATCTAACCATCATCTGACATCATCTGACCATCATCTAACCATCATCTGACCATCATCTAACCATCATCTAACCATCATCTGACATCATCTGACCATTATCTAACCATCATCTGACCATCATCTAACCATCATCTAACCATCATCTGACCATCATCTAACCATCTGACCATCATCTGACCATCATCTGACCATCATCTAACCATCATCTGACCATCATCTGACCATCATCTAACCATCATCTGACATCATCTGACCATCATCTAACCATCATCTGACCATCATCTAACCATCATCTAACCATCATCTGACATCATCTGACCATCATCTAACCATCATCTGACCATCATCTAACCATCATCTAACCATCATCTGACCATCATCTGACCATCATCTAACCATCATCTGACCATCATCTGACCATCATCTGACCATCATCTGACCATCTAACCATCATCTAACCATCATCTAACCATCATCTGACCATCATCTAACCATCTAACCATCATCTGACCATCATCTAACCATCATCTGACCATCATCTAACCATCATCTGACCATCATCTGACCATCTTCTAACCATCATCTGACCATCATCTAACCATCATCTGACCATCATCTGACCATCATCTAACCATCATCTGACCATCATCTGACCATCATCTAACCATCATCTGACCATCATCTAACCATCATCTGACCACCATCTGACCATCATCTGACCATCATCTGACCATCATCTAACCATCATCTGACCATCATCTGACCATCTGACCATCATCTGACCATCATCTAACCATCATCTGACCATCATCTGACCATCATCTGACCATCTGACCATCATCTGACCATCATCTGACCATCATCTGACCATCATCTAACCATCATCTGATCATCTGACCATCATCTGATCATCTGACCATCATCTGACCATCATCTGACCATCATCTAACCATCATCTGACCATCATCTGACCATCATCTAACCATCATCTGACCATCATCTAACCATCATCTGATCATCTGACCATCATCTGACCATCATCTGACCATCATCTGACCATCTGACCATCATCTAACCATCATCTGACCATCATCTGACCATCATCTAACCATCATCTGACCATCATCTGACCATCATCTGACCATCATCTGACTATCATCTGACCATCATCTGACCATCTAACCATCATCTAACCATCATCTAACCATCATCTGACCATCATCTAACCATCATCTGACCATCATCTAACCATCATCTGACCATCATCTGACCATCATCTAACCATCATCTGACCATCATCTGACCATCTGACCATCATCTGACCATCATCTGACCATCTTCTAACCATCATCTAACCATCTAACCATCATCTGACCATCATCTGACCATCATCTGACCATCATCTAACCATCATCTAACCATCATCTGACCATCATCTGACCATCATCTAACCATCATCTGACCATCATCTGACCATCATCTGACCATCATCTAACCATCTAACCATCATCTAACCATCATCTGACCATCATCTAACCATCTAACCATCATCTAACCATCATCTGACCATTATCTAACCATCTAACCATCAGCTAACCATCATCTGACCATCATCTAACCATCTGACCATCATCTGACCATCATCTGAATCATCTGACCATCATCTGACCATCATCTAACCATCATCTGACCATCATCTGACCATCATCTAACCATCATCTGACATCATCTGACCATCATCTAACCATCATCTGACCATCATCTAACCATCATCTAACCATCATCTGACATCATCTGACCATCATCTAACCATCATCTGACCATCATCTAACCATCATCTAACCATCATCTGACATCATCTGACCATCATCTAACCATCATCTGACCATCATCTGACCATCATCTAACCATCATCTGACCATCATCTGACCATCATCTGACTATCATCTGACCATCATCTAACCATCATCTAACCATCATCTGACCATCATCTGACCATCATCTAACCATCATCTGACCATCATCTAACCATCATCTAACCATCATCTGACCATCATCTGACCATCATCTAACCATCATCTGACCATCATCTGACCATCATCTGACCATCATCTGACCATCATCTAACCATCATCTGACCATCATCTGACCATCATCTGACCATCATCTGACCATCTTCTAACCATCATCTGACCATCATCTAACCATCATCTGACCATCATCTGACCATCATCTAACCATCATCTGACCATCATCTAACCATCATCTGACCATCATCTGACCATCATCTAACCATCATCTGACCATCATCTGACCATCTTCTAACCATCATCTGACCATCATCTAACCATCATCTGACCATCATCTAACCATCATCTGACCATCATCTAACCATCATCTGACCATCATCTGACCATCATCTGACCATCATCTAACCATCATCTGACCATCATCTGATCATCTGACCATCATCTGACCATCATCTGACCATCATCTAACCATCATCTGACCATCATCTGACCATCATCTGACCATCATCTAACCATCATCTAACCATCATCTGACCATCATCTGACCATCATCTAACCATCATCTGACCATCATCTAACCATCATCTGACCATCATCTAACCATCATCTGACCATCATCTGACCATCATCTAACCATCATCTGACCATCATCTAACCATCATCTGACCATCATCTAACCATCATCTGACCATCATCTGACCATCATCTAACCATCATCTGACCATCATCTAACCATCATCTGACCATCATCTGACCATCATCTGACCATCTTCTAACCATCATCTGACCATCATCTAACCATCATCTGACCATCATCTGACCATCATCTAACCATCATCTGACCATCATCTAACCATCATCTGACCATCTTCTAACCATCATCTGACCATCATCTAACCATCATCTGACCATCATCTAACCATCATCTAACCATCATCTGACCATCATCTGACCATCATCTAACCATCATCTGACCATCATCTGACCATCTGACCATCATCTAACCATCATCTGACCATCATCTGACCATCATCTGACCATCATCTGACCATCATCTAACCATCATCTAACCATCTAACCATCATCTAACCATCATCTGACCATCATCTGACCATCATCTGACCATCATCTGACCATCTGACCATCATCTAACCATCATCTGACCATCATCTGACCATCATCTGACCATCTGACCATCATCTGACCATCATCTGACCATCATCTAACATCATCTGACCATCATCTAACCATCTAACCATCATCTGACCATCATCTAACCATCATCTGACCATCATCTAACCATCTAACCATCATCTGACCATCATCTAACCATCATCTAACCATCATCTGACCATCATCTAACCATCATCTGACCATCATCTGACCATCATCTAACCATCATCTGACCATCATCTAACCATCATCTGACCATCATCTGACCATCATCTAACCATCATCTGACCATCATCTGACCATCTTCTAACCATCATCTGACCATCATCTAACCATCATCTGACCATCATCTAACCATCATCTGACCATCATCTAACCATCATCTGACCATCATCTAACCATCATCTGACCATCATCTGACCATCATCTGACCATCATCTAACCATCATCTGACCATCATCTGATCATCTGACCATCATCTGACCATCATCTGACCATCATCTAACCATCATCTGACCATCATCTGACCATCATCTGACCATCATCTAACCATCATCTAACCATCATCTGACCATCATCTGACCATCATCTAACCATCATCTGACCATCATCTAACCATCATCTGACCATCATCTGACCATCATCTAACCATCATCTGACCATCTTCTAACCATCATCTGACCATCATCTAACCATCATCTGACCATCATCTGACCATCATCTAACCATCATCTGACCATCATCTAACCATCATCTGACCATCATCTGACCATCATCTGACCATCTTCTAACCATCATCTGACCATCATCTAACCATCATCTGACCATCATCTGACCATCATCTAACCATCATCTGACCATCATCTAACCATCATCTGACCATCTTCTAACCATCATCTGACCATCATTTAACCATCATCTGACCATCATCTAACCATCATCTAACCATCATCTGACCATCATCTGACCATCATCTAACCATCATCTGACCATCATCTGACCATCTGACCATCATCTAACCATCATCTGACCATCATCTGACCATCATCTGACCATCATCTGACCATCATCTAACCATCATCTAACCATCTAACCATCATCTAACCATCATCTGACCATCATCTGACCATCATCTGACCATCATCTGACCATCTGACCATCATCTAACCATCATCTGACCATCATCTGACCATCATCTGACCATCTGACCATCATCTGACCATCATCTGACCATCATCTGACCATCATCTAAACATCATCTGACCATCATCTAACCATCTAACCATCATCTAACCATCATCTAACCATCATCTGACCATCATCTAACCATCTAACCATCATCTGACCATCATCTAACCATCATCTAACCATCATCTGACCATCATCTGACCATCATCTGACCATCTTCTAACCATCATCTGACCATCATCTAACCATCATCTGACCATCATCTAACCATCATCTGACCATCATCTGACCATCATCTAACCATCATCTAACCATCTAACCATCATCTGACCATCATCTGACCATCATCTGACCATCATCTAACCATCATCTGACCATCATCTAACCATCTAACCATCATCTGACCATCATCTGACCATCATCTGACCATCATCTAACCATCATCTGACCATCATCTAACCATCTAACCATCATCTAACCATCATCTGACCATCATCTGACCATCATCTGACCATCATCTGACCATCTAACCATCATCTGACCATCTAACCATCATCTAACCATCATCTGACCATCATCTAACCATCATCTAACCATCATCTGAGCATCATCTGACCATCATCTAACCATCATCTGACCATCATCTGACCATCTGACCATCATCTAACCATCATCTGACCATCTAACCATCATCTGACCATCATCTGACCATCATCTGACCATCATACCATCATCTAACCATCATCTGACCATCATCTGACCATCATCTAACCATCATCTGACCATCATCTGACCATCTGACCATCATCTAACCATCATCTGACCATCTAACCATCATCTAACCATCATCTGACCATCATCTGACCATCATCTAACCATCATCTGACCATCATCTGACCATCTGACCATCATCTAACCATCTAACCATCATCTGACCATCATCTGACCATCATCTAACCATCTAACCATCATCTGACCATCATCTGACCATCATCTAACCATCTAACCATCATCTGACCATCATCTAACCATCTGACCATCATCTGACCATCATCTGACCATCATCTAACCATCATCTGACCATCATCTAACCATCTAACCATCATCTGACCATCATCTGACCATCATCTGACCATCATCTGACCATCATCTAACCATCTAACCATCATCTGACCATCTAACCATCATCTAACCATCATCTGACCATCATCTGACCATCATCTGACCATCATCTAACCATCTAACCATCATCTGACCATCTAACCATCATCTAACCATCATCTGACCATCATCTGACCATCATCTAACCATCATCTAACCATCATCTGACCATCATCTGACCATCATCTGACCATCATCTAACCATCATCTGACCATCATCTGACCATCTGACCATCATCTAACCATCATCTGACCATCTAACCATCATCTGACCATCATACCATCATCTAACCATCATCTAACCATCATCTGACCACCATCTGACCATCATCTAACCATCATCTGACCATCATCTAACCATCATCTGACCATCATCTGACCATCATCTGACCATCATACCATCATCTGACCATCTAACCATCATCTGACCATCATCTGACCATCATCTAACCATCTACCCATCATCTAACCATCATCTGACCATCATCTGACCATCATCTGACCATCATCTAACCATCTAACCATCATCTAACCATCATCTGACCATCATCTAACCATCTAACCATCATCTAACCATCATCTGACCATCATCTAACCATCATCTGACCATCATCTGACCATCATCTAACCATCATCTAACCATCATCTGACCATCATCTGACCATCTAACCATCATCTGACCATCATCTGACCATCATCTAACCATCATCTGACCATCATCTAACCATCATCTGACCATCATCTGACCATCTAACCATCATCTAACCATCATCTAACCATCATCTGACCATCATCTGACCATCTGACCATCATCTGACCATCATCTGACCATCATCTGACCATCATCTAACCATCTAACCATCATCTGACCATCTAACCATCATCTGACCATCATCTGACCATCATCTAACCATCTAACCATCATCTGACCATCATCTGACCATCATCTGACCATCATCTAACCATCATCTGACCATCATCTAACCATCATCTGACCATCTAACCATCATCTAACCATCATCTGACCATCATCTGACCATCATCTGACCATCATCTAACCATCATCTGACCATCATCTAACCATCTAACCATCATCTGACCATCATCTGACCATCATCTAACCATCTAACCATCATCTAACCATCATCTGACCATCATCTGACCATCTTCTAACCATCATCTGACCATCATCTGACCATCATCTAACCATCATCTGACCATCATCTAACCATCTAACCATCATCTAACCATCATCTGACCATCATCTAACCATCTAACCATCATCTGACCATCATCTGACCATCATCTAACCATCATCTGACCATCTTCTAACCATCATCTGACCATCATCTGACCATCATCTAACCATCATCTGACCATCATCTAACCATCTAACCATCATCTAACCATCATCTGACCATCATCTAACCATCTAACCATCATCTGACCATCATCTGACCATCATCTAACCATCATCTAACCATCATCTGACCATCTAACCATCATCTGACCATCATCTGACCATCATCTAACCATCATCTAACCATCATCTGACCATCATCTGACCATCATCTGACCATCATACCATCATCTAACCATCATCTGACCATCATACCATCATCTAACCATCATCTAACCATCATCTGACCACCATCTGACCATCATCTGACCATCATCTGACCATCATCTGACCATCTAACCATCATCTGACCATCATCTGACCATCATCTAACCATCTACCCATCATCTAACCATCATCTGACCATCATCTAACCATCATCTGACCATCATCTGACCATCATCTGACCATCATCTGACCATCTAACCATCATCTAACCATCATCTGACCATCATCTGACCATCATCTGACCATCATCTAACCATCATCTGACCATCATCTGACCATCTAACCATCATCTAACCATCATCTGACCATCATCTGACCATCTAACCATCATCTGACCATCATCTGACCATCATCTGACCATCTAACCATCATCTAACCATCATCTGACCATCATCTGACCATCATCTGACCATCATCTAACCATCATCTGACCATCATCTGACCATCTAACCATCATCTAACCATCATCTGACCATCATCTAACCATCATCTGACCATCATCTGACCATCATCTAACCATCATCTGACCATCATCTGACCATCTAACCATCATCTAACCATCATCTGACCATCATCTGACCATCATCTGACCATCATCTGACCATCATCTAACCATCTAACCATCATCTGACCATCTAACCATCATCTGACCATCTAACCATCATCTGACCATCATCTGACCATCATCTAACCATCATCTGACCATCATCTAACCATCTAACCATCATCTAACCATCTAACCATCATCTGACCATCATCTAACCATCATCTAACCATCATCTAACCATCATCTGACCATCATCTGACCATCATCTGACCGTCATCTAACCGTCATCTGACCATCATCTGACCATCATCTGACCATCATCTGACCATCATCTAACCATCATCTGACCATCATCTGACCATCATCTAACCATCATCTGACCATCATCTAACCATCTGACCATCATCTGACCATCATCTGACCATCATCTGACCATCACCTGAACATCACCTGAACATCACCTGAACATCACCTGAACATCTCAGCAGGGACTCACCTTTCTGGCCATGTCCCGCCTTCTCCACCCACTTTTTGGTGTTTCGGTCCTGGGAGACAGCAAGCTTTTGTGGGATGGCACCGTTGAGGTAGCTGATGGTGGACAGCAGAGCTTTGGTGTGAAGGAGGAAGTTCAGAGAGGAGAACTCCACCTGAAACAACAGGCGGGTTAGGGTTAGTGAGCAGAACATTATCTGAACAGAACATTTTCTTCTTCTGCCAATAACAAAAACCCTTCAGAGTTGTAACTAATAATAGTTTGTAGAGCTAACATCCACCCACCTTTAGAGTCTGCTCGGTACTGTTGAACAGGGTGTGGAAGCTGGGCCCGGCCGGGTCCGCCTGCAGAACCACAGAACCACCGAATCAGAATCCGTTCATGTGTGTGAAGCACGAGGCGTTAATGCGACCTCACCTTGATGAACTCCACCTTCAGCAGATCGGAGCCCTGTTGCTCTGACGAGCCGATCAGGTGAAGAGGGCGAGTCCTGCCACCTAAAAACAGAGTCGGAACCAGAACCGATCAGCAAGGAGAAGCCCAGGAGGCTTTAAGGGTCTGGGATCTAAAATCTGTTTAAGAAGAACCACACATTCTACACCGAAGGTCCTCCACACAGAAGAAGAACCACACATTCTACACCAAAGGTCCTCCACGTAGAAGAAGAACCACACATTCAACACCAAAGGTCCTCCACGCAGATTAAGAACCACACATTCTACACCAAAGGTCCTCCACGCAGATGAAGAACCACACATTCTACACCAAAGGTCCTCCACGTAGAAGAAGAACCACACATTCTACACCAAAGGTCCTCCACGCAGAAGAAGAACCACACATTCTACACCAAAGGTCCTCCACGCAGAAGAAGAACCACACATTCTACACCAAAGGTCCTCCACACAGATTAAGAACCACACATTCTACACCAAAGGTCCTCCACACAGATGAAGAACCACACATTCTACACCAAAGGTCCTCCACGTAGAAGAAGAACCACACATTCTACACCAAAGGTCCTCCACGCAGAAGAAGAACCACACATTCTACACCAAAGGTCCTCCACGCAGATGAAGAACCACACATTCTACACCAAAGGTCCTCCACGAAGAAGAACCACACATTCTACACCAAAGGTCCTCCACGCAGATGAAGAACCACACATTCTACACCAAAGGTCCTCCACATGGAAGAAGAACCACACATTCTACACCAAAGGTCCTCCACGAAGAAGAACCACACATTCTACACCAAAGGTCCTCCACGCAGATGAAGAACCACACATTCTACACCAAAGGTCCTCCACGCAGATGAAGAACCATACATTCTACACCAAAGGTCCTCCACGAAGAAGAACCACACATTCTACACCAAAGGTCCTCCACGCAGATGAAGAACCATACATTCTACACCAAAGGTCCTCCACGTAGAAGAAGAACCACACATTCTACACCAAAGGTCCTCCACACAGAAGAAGAACCACACATTCTACACCAAAGGTCCTCCACGCAGAAGAAGAACCACACATTCTACACCAAAGGCCCTCCACACAGAAGAAGAACCACACATTGTACACCAAAGGTCCTCCATGTAGAAGAAGAACCACACATTCTACACCAAAGGTCCTCCACACAGAAGAAGAACCACACATTCTACACCAAAGGTCCTCCACACAGAAGAAGAACCACACATTCTACACCAAAGGTCCTCCATGTAGAAGAAGAACCACACATTCTACACCAAAGGTCCTCCACACAGAAGAAGAACCACACATTCTACACCAAAGGTCCTCCACACAGAAGAAGAACCACACATTCTACACCAAAGGTCCTCCACGTAGAAGAAGAACCACACATTGTACACCAAAGGTCCTCCACGCAGATTAAGAACCACACATTCTACACCAAAGGTCCTCCACACAGAAGAAGAACCACACATTCTACACCAAAGGTCCTCCATGTAGAAGAAGAACCACACATTCTACACCAAAGGTCCTCCACGTAGAAGAAGAACCACACATTCTACACCAAAGGTCCTCCACGTAGAAGAAGAACCACACATTCTACACCAAAGGTCCTCCACGCAGAAGAAGAACCACACATTCTACACCAAAGGTCCTCCACGCAGAAGAAGAACCACACATTCTACACCAAAGGTCCTCCACATGGAAGAAGAACCACACATTCTACACCAAAGGTCCTCCACGGATCAGATTCAGACGTTCTCTCACCTGGACCGTCGCAGTAGTCCAGAGCGACTCGCCGCAGGTATGAGGTCACACTCAGGTCGAACCTGCGCACCTGTCCTTCAGCTCCCAGCTGACTGACGCTGAGGACCAGGACGGCTTTCTCCTGGTCCGCCTGCCGGGTCAGCTCCAGCAGCACCTGAACACATGAACTGCTGTCTCAGGCGTTCCGCTTAAGATGGGTTAGACCCGACGTCCTGAGACTCAAACAAACCTCTCTGACTTCAAACTGAAAGTGAACGTTGGTGAGCTCCTCCAGAGCCGAGCGCTGATGGTCTTCATCCGCCGACTTCTCACTGGCATCTTCATCCGAATCTGAGAGGAAAACAGAACAAGAGTTCAGTTGGGAAACCGTTCAGTTGGGAAACTGTTCAGTTGGAAAACCGTTCAAACAAGAGTTCAGTTGGGAAACTGTTCAGTTGGAAAACCGTTCAAACAAGAGTTCAGTTGGGAAAGCGTTCAATAGCGTTCAGTTGGAAAACCGTTCAGTTAGAAAACCGTTCAAACAAGAGTTCAGTTGGTAAAGTGTTCAGTTGGTAAAGCGTTCAGTTGGGAAAGCGTTCAGTTGGGAAAGCGTTCAGTTGGGAAAGCGTTCAGTTGGGAAACACTGTGAGCCAATCAGAGCACAGCAAACACTGACCTGTTTCCAAGACATCAAGCAGAGCGGGGCGGAGCCTGGCTGCTGGCTGCCTGGCCCGAGCCAACGAGGACACCTGAGGAAGAGAAGGAGACGGGTCAGAACAGAACCGGGTTCTATCAGGGGTCAGAACAGAACCGGGTTCTATCAGGGAACAGAACAGAGTTCTATTAGGGGTCAGAAACGGGTTCTATCAGGGAAAAGAACCGGGTTCTATCAGGGCTCAGAAACGGGTTCTATCAGGGAACAGAACCGGGTTCCATCAGGGCTCAGAACCGGGTTCCATCAGGGAACAAAACTGGGTTCTATCAGGGAACAAAACCGAGTTCTATCAGATAACAGAACCGGGTTCTATCAGGGAACAGAACCGGGTTCTATCAGGGGTCAGAACAGAACCGGGTTCTATCAGAGAACAGAACCGGGGTCTATCAGGAAAAA
This sequence comes from Odontesthes bonariensis, assembly GCF_027942865.1. Taxonomy (NCBI): domain Eukaryota; kingdom Metazoa; phylum Chordata; class Actinopteri; order Atheriniformes; family Atherinopsidae; genus Odontesthes; species Odontesthes bonariensis. Next base: position 19,621 of record NW_027457485.1, read on the forward strand.
GAACCGGGTTCTATCAGTGAACAGAACCGGGTTCTATAAGGGCTCAGAACCGGGTTCTATCAGGAAACAGAACCGAGTTCTATCAGGAAACAAAACCGGGTTCTATAAGAGAACAGAACCGGGTTCTATCAGGGGTCATAACAGAACCGGGCTCTATCAGGAAAAAGAACCGGGTTCTATCAGTGAACAGAACCGGGTTCTATCAGGAAAAAGAACCGGGTTCTATCAGTGAACAGAACCGGGTTCTATCAGAGAACAGAACCGGGTTCTATCTGGGCTCAGAACCGGGTTCTATCAGGGCACAGAACCGGGTTCTATCAGGAAACATAACCGGGTTCTATCAGGGAACAGAACCGGGTTCTATCAGGAAAAAGAACCGGGTTCTATCAGTGAACAGAACCGGGTTTTATCAGAGAACAGAACCGGGTTCTATCAGGGAAAAGAACCGGGTTCTATCAGGGCTCAGCACCGGGTTCCATCAGGAAACAGAACCAGGTTCTATCAGAGAACAGAACTGGGTTCTATCAGGGAACAGAACCGGGTTCTATCAGAGAACAGAACTGAGTTGTACCAGGGCTCAGAACCGGGTTCTATCAGGGAAAAGAACCAGGTTCTATCAGGGCTCAGCACCGGGTTCCATCAAGAAACAGAACCAGGTTCTATCAGAGAACAGAACTGGGTTCTATCAGGGAACAGAACCGGGTTCTATCAGAGAACAGAACTGGGTTGTACCAGGGCTCAGAACCGGGTTCTATCAGGGCTCAGTACCACCCGACTGCAGGTGTACCTTCTCTGTGGGGGTGGAGGGGGCGGAGCTCCTCCTGGGCAGAGGGATGCTCTCCATCAGCTCCAGAACGTTGTGGATCTTCTGGTCTGAGATCTTAACGTGCAGCAGTGGAAGTTCCCCAGAAACCTTAAACCTGAGGCAGAAAGCACAGGTGAGCACAGGTGAACACACAGGTGAATAAAGGTGAACACAGGTGAGCACAGGTGAACACACAGGTGAACACACAGGTGAACACAGGTGAGCACAGGTGAACAAAGGTGAACACAGGTGAGCACAGGTGAACACACAGGTGAACAAAGGTGAACACAGGTGAGCACAGGTGAACACACAGGTGAACACAGGTGAGCACAGGTGAGCACAGGTGAACACACAGGTGAACACAGATGAACACAGGTGAGCACACAGGTGAGCACAGGAGAGCACAGGTGAACACAGGAGAGCACAGGTGAGCAAAGGTGAACACAGGTGAGCACAGGTGAACACACAGGTGAGCACAGGTGAACAAAGGTGAGCATAGGTGAAAACAGGTGAGCACAGGTGAGCACAGGTGAACAAAGGTGAGCATAGGTGAACACAGGTGAGCACAGGTGAACACACAGGTGAACACACAGGTGAACACACAGGTGAACACACAGGTGAACACAGGTGAGCACAGGTGAGCACAGGTGAACACAGGTGAACACAGGAGAGCACAGGTGAACACAGGAGAGCACAGGTGAGCAAAGGTGAACACAGGTGAGCACAGGTGAACACACAGGTGAGCACAGGTGAACAAAGGTGAGCATAGGTGAACACAGGTGAGCACAGGTGAACACACAGGTGAACATAGATGAGCACAGGTGAGCACAGGTGAACACAGGTGAGCACAGGTGAACACACAGGTGAACACAGGTGAGCACAGGTGAGCACAGGTGAGCACAGGTGAACACACAGGTGAACACACAGGTGAGCACAGGTGAACACAGGTGAACACAGGTGAGAACAGGTGAACACAGGTGAGCACAGGTGAGCACAGGTGAACACAGGTGAGCACAGGTGAACACAGGTGAGCACAGGTGAACACACAGGTGAGCACAGGTGAGCACAGGTGAACACACAGGTGAACACACAGGTGAGCACAGGTGAACACAGGTGAACACAGGTGAGCACAGGTGAGCACAGGTGAGCACAGGTGAACACACAGGTGAACACAGGTGAGCACAGGTGAGCACAGGTGAGCACAGGTGAACACAGGTGAACACACAGGTGAGCATAGCTGAACACACAGGTGAGCACAGGTGAGCACAGGTGAACACAGCTGAGCACAGGTGAACACACAGGTGAACACAGGTGAGCATAGGTGAACACAGGTGAGCACAGGTGAACACAGGTGAACACAGATGAGCACAGGTGAGCACAGGTGAACACACAGGTGAGCACAGGTGAGCACAGGTGAACACAGGTGAGCACAGGTGAACACAGGTGAGCACAGGTGCGCACAGGTGAACACAGGTGAACACAGGTGAGCACAGGTGAACACAGGTGAGCATAGGTGAACACAGGTGAGCACACAGGTGAGCACAGGTGAACACACAGGTGAGCACAGGTGAACACAGGTGAGCACAGGTGAACACAGGTGAACACAGGTGAGCACAGGTGAACACACAGGTGAACACAGGTGAGCCCTGTGGAACCAGGTGAGTCTTACCTGGGCATCCTGGCATCTTTATCCACCATACACTTGGCCAGCTGCAGGGTGAAGTCCAGCGGCTGCAGGATGTGTTGGACCGAAGAGGGCTGCAGGCGGGCCGCCTTCCAGGCCTCACCTGGAGGTACAGGTACAGGAGTTATTGTCCAGCTGTTATACAGATGCTGTGTGCTGTTATACAGATGCTGCCAGCTGTTATACAGCTGCTGTGTGCTGTTATACAGATGCTGTGTGCTGTTATACAGATGCTGTGTGCTGTTATACAGATGCTGTGTGCTGTTATACAGCTGCTGTGTGCGGTTATACAGATGCTGTATGCGGTTATACAGCTGCTGTGTGCTGTTATACAGATGCTGTATGCTGTTATACAGATGCTGTGGGGTGTTATACAGCTGCTGTGTGCTGTTATACAGCCGTTATACAGCTGCTGTGTGCTGTTATACAGATGCTGTGTGCTGTTATACAGCTGCTGTGTGCTGTTATACAGATGCTGTGTGCTGTTATACAGATGCTGTGTGCTGTTATACAGCTGCTGTGTGCTGTTATACAGCCGTTATACAGCTGCTGTGTGCTGTTATACAGATGCTGTGTGCTGTTATACAGCTGCTGTGTGCTGTTATACAGATGCTGTGTGCTGTTATACAGATGCTGCCAGCTGTTATACAGCTGCTGTGTGCTGTTATACAGATGCTGTGTGCTGTTATACAGATGCTGTGTGCTGTTATACAGATGCTGTATGCTGTTATACAGATGCTGTGGGGTGTTATACAGCTGCTGTGTGCTGTTATACAGCTGTTATACAGATGCTGTGTGCTGTTATACAGCTGCTGTGTGCTGTTATACAGCTGTTATACAGATGCTGTGTGCTGTTATACAGCTGCTGTGTGCTGTTATACAGCCGTTATACAGATGCTGTGTGCTGTTATACAGATGCTGTGTGCTGTTATACAGATGCTGTGTGCGGTTATACAGCTGTTATACAGATGCTGTGTGCTGGTATACAGCTGTTATACAGATGCTGTGTGCTGTTATACAGATGCTGTGTGCTGTTATACAGATGCTGTGTGCTGTTATACAGATGCTGTGTGCTGTTATACAGATGCTGTGTGCTGTTATACAGCCGTTATACAGATGCTGTGTGCTGTTATACAGATGCTGTGTGCGGTTATACAGCTGTTATACAGATGCTGTGTGCTGGTATACAGCTGTTATACAGATGATGTGTGCTGTTATACAGCTGCTGTGTGCTGTTATACAGCTGTTATACAGATGCTGTGTGCTGTTATACAGATGCTGTGTGCTGTTATACAGATGCTGTGTGCTGTTATACAGCTGCTGTGTGCTGTTATACAGATGCTGTGTGCTGTTATACAGATGCTGTGTGCGGTTATACAGATGCTGTGTGCGGTTATACAGCTGTTATAAAGATGCTGTGTGCTGTTATACAGCTGTTATACAGATGCTGTGTGCTGTTATACAGCTGCTGTGTGCGGTTATACAGCTTTTATACAGATGCTGTGTGCTGTTATACAGCTGTTATACAGATGCTGTGTGCTGTTATACAGCTGTTATACAGATGCTGTGTGCTGTTATACAGATGCTGTGTGCGGTTATACAGCTGTTATACAGATGCTGTGTGCTGTTGTACAGATGCTGTTATACAGCTGCTGTGTGCTGTTATACAGCTGTTATACAGATGCTGTGTGCTGTTATACAGCTGTTATACAGCTGCTGTGTGCTGTTATACAGCTGTTATACAGATGCTGTGTGCTGTTATACAGCTTTTATACAGATGCTGTGTGCGGTTATACAGCTGTTATACAGATGCTGTGTGCTGTTATACAGATGCTGTGTGCTGTTATACAGATGCTGTGTGCTGTTATACAGCTGCTGTGTGCTGTTATACAGATGCTGTGTGCTGTTATACAGATGCTGTGTGCGGTTATACAGCTGTTATACAGATGCTGTGTGCTGTTATACAGCTGTTATACAGATGCTGTGTGCTGTTATACAGATGCTGTGTGCTGTTATACAGCTGCTGTGTGCTGTTATACAGATGCTGTGTGCGGTTATACAGCTGTTATACAGATGCTGTGTGCTGTTATACAGCTGCTGTGTGCTGTTATACAGATGCTGTGTGCTGTTATACAGATGCTGTGTGCTGTTATACAGCTGCTGTGTGCGGTTATACAGCTGCTGTGTGCTGTTATACAGCTGCTGTGTGCTGTTATACAGATGCTGTGTGCGGTTATACAGCTGCTGTGTGCTGTTATACAGATGCTGTATGCTGTTATACAGATGCTGTGGGGTGTTATACAGCTGCTGTGTGCTGTTATACAGCCGTTATACAGCTGCTGTGTGCTGTTATACAGATGCTGTGTGCTGTTATACAGCTGCTGTGTGCTGTTATACAGCCGTTATACAGCTGCTGTGTGCTGTTATACAGATGCTGTGTGCTGTTATACAGCTGCTGTGTGCTGTTATACAGATGCTGTGTGCTGTTATAAAGATGCTGCCAGCTGTTATACAGCTGCTGTGTGCTGTTATACAGATGCTGTGTGCTGTTATACAGATG